>NW_022731073.1:0-923 GCF_011630105.1 Anneissia japonica | reverse complement strand
CGAGAAAAATGCCTACAATTAACAACAGTGCCAAGTTCAATCTAGCCTTAGTGGCGCAATCTAAGGGGAAAAATTACGACTTCCCAGGCCCGTAGCCAGGGGGGGTTTTTATGGTTCGGGCGAACCCCCCTTTTCTAGCGAACCCCCCTGTTTTCTAGCGAACCCCCTCGAATTTTTGAATGAGTCCCACCCGTTTTAAAATTGTAGCCTGAATTACAAGCCTACATTCATAGAATATGTCAGCTTCAGAAGTTCGGAGATTTAAATTAAAACGCAATTCCTTTACGATGGCAAACATAAGGATGGCAAACATCGATAAAAACACGGCTGCCGTCTCAACTTTCACTGGCCTTTGGCTGAATGTTTGTAAGAAATGTACCAACCGGTAACGAAACCGGTCGCCGTCTACCTAGAGTAAATGGTGCCACCAAACGAAGCTAAAGTTTTGCGACTTAATCCACCAAATGCAAATAAAGTTTTGCGACTTACCTACATGTGGATTGTGTGGTTAGTAAATTCCATAGCCATACTGTCCATCGCGCACACTAAACTATGTGCTGATGGAGCATTTTGGGGAAATGGACTCTCTTTTTTTTCATCCCAAACAAAATATTATTAATAAATCAACATAGTCCATCTCAGTCATCATAGCCAGTCTCAAAATTAGGCTAGGAAGTTTGTTTTAAACAGCAGACACGCTACAGAACGGAGTGCGTCAAAACGAGTGTTTGTTAATGTTTAGTGATAAAGAATCATGAAACGTTGTAGAATAACTGACTTTTTTTCGTCCGCTGTTGCAAAGAAGAAAACGACAGATAGTCCTGGTGGGGTATTGATTTTAAAATCAATTAGCCTAGCTTAGATGTTGACTAGCTAGGTTCGCTCCTTGTTCATTTAGATACAGAATTATACCCCGACGACAA
>NW_022731072.1:0-1969 GCF_011630105.1 Anneissia japonica | reverse complement strand
TAAGTCAAAATTAAATATAGCATAATACAAGTGATATGGAATATAACAAGGTGTACATAAAGTAAAGAAACGGGAATACGGTGGTATGAAAAAAAGTCAAGTGTGTGTGAATGTGTAATCGCTCAGAATGCCCATGTCACGATTAAGGCCTAAAATGTGAGTTTTGAATTTGATAATGAGTTTGAGCTCTGAGCGTCTTCTATGGTCAAGAGATGGAAAATTGTTAGCCAGCAGAACACATCAGATGTTGTCAATGGAGTGGCCAGGGGAGTTAAAGTGTTCAGCGACAGGGAACCCCTTGCTCTTGCTACGGACGGACTGTTTGTGGTTATTAAACCGGAGTCTAAATTCAGTTCCAGTTTCGCCTATATAAGAGCCATGATCACAGATATTGCACATGAGGAGATATATAACGTTCGAAGCGTCACAGGTGAGGGGAGGGGGATTGATAGAAGAAGAGGTGTGTGGGAGCCTAACAACGCTGTCGGTGACGAAGTGCTTGCATACTTTACAGCGTGGTTTGTTGCATTTAATATTACCATGGGAAGTCCATGGACGACGTGCATGAGGATAGACTTGAGGTTGGGGGGGTTGGCGGTTAGCGAGTAAGGGAGGGTTGGGATACAGATTTTTTATATTAGGGTCCTGTCGAAGGGTACGAAAATCTTTCTTGATAGTGTTTGCCAACTTGGTGGTATGAGAGTTGAAGTTAAAAACTAATGGTATACGGTCAGAATCAGATTTGGGGTTAGGGTTTAAAAGTTCAGAGCGGGGGCGTGAGGCTGCCTTAAGTGTCTGGGATTTAATAATTGTAAAGAGGTAGTCACTGTTAAGAAAGTGTTTGGTAAGGGAGCATATGTGGTCTTCGTAGTCAGCTGGGTCAGAGCAAATGCGCTTATACGGAGACACCGGCTATATAATGATAGATTTCTTCAGGCTGCTGGGGTGGGAGTTTCGATAGTTGAGATATTGGTGGCTGTCAGTAGGTTTACAATAGAGCGTGGTAGAGAGGCGTTGGTTAGTAATATTAACTGTCACATCAAGGAAGGGAATGTGGGTGGGCGAATATTCAAGAGGAATTTAATATGTTGTTCAACCTTGCTAAATCCCTTAACATTACACCTCCCGGCAGACCTATTGTTTCTAACATAGGCACGCTCACTGAACATTTATCTGGATACATTGACGCTATATTCAAGCCCCTCGTTCCCACTATTCCTAGCTACATTAAGGACACCACTCACTTTCTTAATATTCTCTCGAACTCTCCTATATTACCTGTTGGCACCTTTCTAGTTACTTATGCATGTCTCATCATTGTACACAAACATCCCGCATGATGAGGGCCTCTTAGCTTGCAAGAAGTTTCTTATGAAACATTCTTTTTCTAACGAGCACATACAAGATATTATTCCATCACTAATTTCATTCTCACCCATAATAATGTTTCATTCAATGGCCAACATTTCCTCCAAGTGAAAGGCCACCGTATTCCCGTTTCATTACTTTATGTACACCTTGTTATATTCCATATCACTTGTATTATGCTATATTTAATTTTGACTTCTGCATTAATATCTAGGCTCACCTAGTTTACTTCGTTTTTGTTTATTTTGTTAATGGTTTATTATTATTATTATTATTATTATTATTATTATTATTATTATTATTATTATTATTATTATTATACTATATTACAATATATCATATACTGTACATATATATGTATGTGCATTAGGCTTATATATTATCTTATAATTTTTATTGCCATTGTATTTATCTGTATCATGGGCTATCGCTTCCACTTTCCGATATCAAAGTACATTGTTTTACTCATTATTTCGCTCCCATTATATATCATTATCCCCATGTCTCCAATATTGTTTATCTCATTTAATCACCCTCATTTATTTATTGCCGACTGTTTATTGTTTTACATTGGATCTGGTATTTGCCAACTTTTGTAATC
>NW_022731071.1:0-2095 GCF_011630105.1 Anneissia japonica | reverse complement strand
GTCAGAACTTGGACAAACCAACGGACCTCCACTATCTCCCTAAAATGGAAAACAATGTGAAAACAGCAGATTTTATATCCTTTAACAGATAGTTTTGTCATTTATGCAGTTCTTTTTCCTCGAGAAAAAACAATTATGTCTAAAAATCAAATTCATCACTGCTGACCAACGGAACTGGGGCAGAAGTTAAAGATGCACTTTCTGTCAAAATACATGAAAATGTCTCAAAAAGTCGGTATACAGTAGTTATTGCCGATTTATGCCGATTTACAGACATTTTATTACAAAACATTTTTAAACTGATTACCATTCAATTTAAGGACCTATAAAAAAGAATACAAGAAAGTTAATTATCCGAATACCGTCGGGTGGGGGGATTCTTTTCTTATTCAATTTTTTATTTAATTAAATAACTTAATTAAATATCAAAATGAAGCAATTCAAAGGTGGAATAAAAAAAATTGTTCTTACCTCATGACTGATATGTACGTCCTTAATAAATAATGGAAAATGTATAGGCTACGCTAAACTGAATTCTCAGTATAATATTGTTCGTCTGAATATTAGTTTGATCATTCAACAAACTTTTTGTATGTGCTCTATAGGCCTAGAGTAATAATGAGCATATCATGTTTCGACTAATCACCGATTAAAACGACTCTCACGATCGACTACAATTTGTTACTGAAACGTTACTGAAGTTTTAAAATATGACTGGTAATACCAAAAAAATGCAGCTTAATTGTTTCCCTTCAGGGCTTTTTCGAAAAGCGAAGGACTAGGCCTTGGTAACGTTTAGCTCACACTTGGGCAGTTTAGACTCGTGACACAAATGCAAACAATACTTATTTAATACAATTAAGTGTGGCCCGACGGCAATTTTGTTGCGTCCAGCAAAAATAAATTAACAACCTTATGTGTGCGGCCGCCTACCATTTCAATTAGAAAATCTCTTGGTTTGACACTGCTCAAGCCCTATAGACATACACTTAGGCACACTTCCCTTACAAAAATGTCCTATAGGATCCTATAAGAGAAAATCTTATAGGAATCTTATAGATTTTTCGTCACATCTATAGGATCCTATAGGATTATTTCAATAGATATCCTTTAGGAATCCTATAGGAATCGTATAGGAGTCGTATAAGTATTCTATAGGAATTTTAATATATTTCCTATAAGATTCTTAAAGAAATCTTATAGGAAAACTGCAAGATTTTTAAATGAAACAAATAGGAATCTTATAGTTATCCTATAGAAATCCTATAGAATGCCTAAAGGAATCTTATAGATTTTCTAAAAGAACCTTATAGGAATCTTATATGAATTATATAAGTATCTTATAGGAATCCTATGGGTTTCTTATATGAAATCTATAGGAATCTTATAGATATCTTATTGGAATCTTATAGGAGCCTTATATGAATGATATAGAAAAGGTTTAGATATCTTATAGAAATCTGATAGGAGTCTTATATGAATTATATAGGAATCCTGTAGATATTTTATAGGAATCTTATAGATATTTTATAGGAATTTTACAGATTTCCTTCTGGGATCATATAGGCGTCTTATAAGAATCCTATAGAACAGGCTGAGCCCTGTCTCTTATACACATCTAGATGTGGATAAGAGACGAATCTTATAGAAGTCTTATATGAATAATACAGGGTCCCTATAGATATCCTATAAGAATCCTATATGGTTTCCATAGGATTCGTATGGGTGTCTTATAAGAATTATATAGGAATCCTATAAGTATTATTGTTATCCTATTGATTTCCTAAAGGAATCGTATAGATGTCTTTCAGGAATCCTATGTGAATGCTTTAGTTGTCTCATAAGATTCTTATAAGAAAGCTGTATATAATGATTTATAACAGATTCATATAAATTTCTTATTTTTGTAAATATATACTGTTTGTTAATGTTAATGCAAGTTGTTATTGACGGGTTAGCTGTTTGTTGACATCCGTTGGTTCCACAATATTGTTTGCATGCACAAGCAGTATTGAATGACTGATGCGTTAGATTTCGAGCTGGAGTGGCTACTGGACGGAAAAAATAATAATGGCTTAAACAACTCCTGCAGACA
>NW_022731070.1:18592-20150 GCF_011630105.1 Anneissia japonica | reverse complement strand
CGGCGAAGTGGCAAGAACAGAGCCGGTCAGCTGGTCGTTGCGGCGCTCCTGGTGCACGAATCAGGAATATCCGTTGTCAACTGGGCGCAGGATCTAAACTGCGCCCGCACCAATCGGGAGGACATCATCAAGCTGCTGGAGATGGGCCGGCGGAGGTACGGCATCTCGTTCCAGGGCGTCCCGGACGGCGTGAAGGTGACGCAGAGATCTGGCGCAACCGCAAACTTCAGGAGCAAACCCAACACTGCTAACTTGAGTGATTTCATATTTTTTTTTCTGAGCGTGCGAACATATCTTTTTGCAAAACCTCGGCAGCGCTCATTCCCGACCATGTCGCGCGAAACGGCGTTCCCGGCTTTTGTAGCAGGTCTCGCGTACATGTTCAAGGCGCACAGCGAAGGCGACGATCGTTCGAGACTCGTCGAACTCGTCAGCTCGTGTTTGGGCACGACTTCCAAGAGTTCGCACAGGACCAAATGGGCGAGGTGCAGCGACGAAGAGAAAATGCAGTTCGAAGCGGCCCTCGCGCTCGGAGGGTTTCTTGCCGACGAAGTCGAAGACGACGACGAGAAACAGGAGGAGGAAACAGACGATCGGCGCAAGAAGGCGTTCGTCCGGTACTTCTACGACACCCTCCTTCTTCCGCACCACAGCAAAATTGCGGCGGCCGTTGCCAACCTGGACGAGATTCGCAGATGGCTGAGATTCGATCTTGACGAACGGAAAACGTCCAACCACGTCGTGCCGAAGACCGACAGGGTGCACGAGTCGGCCATCATCAGGGTCGTACTGGCGCATCTGAACAGCGTCAAGACCAAACCGTTACATCTGATGCTTAAGAGGGTGTTGGAGTTCACGCGAACCAACTGTTCAACCTCTTGTTCGTCCTGCCGGACAGATCGGCCGGTCTTGTCGCGTGCGTCCTCATGCTGAACGACGTTCGCGAACGCAGGTTTCTACTGTCCCGAGTGACCAATGCCCTTTCCCTTTTGAGCGAGGAGGAGGCGTCGGAGATGAAGAGCGTTCTGTTCGTGCAGAGAAGGTGCGCCCAGGTTCAGTACGCGTACGATCAGACGTACGAACCTGGAAGCGGTTCCGAGTCCATCGTCATATGCAGATACTGCTACATAGTTCTCACGTACGTTGACCTCAAGAACTGCCCTCCGACCAAAGGTATGTACATCGACGAGAACACGCTGGAGCCTGCGTGTTACAACTGCCACTCGAGAAGGTTGGCGACCTTGGCCCTCGACGGTGCCGGAGTCAGGCTGACAGTCAAGCAACCCGACTTTGCGATGATGCGTTCTTGCAGATGCGGCGCCATCACCTCGCGCGATGCTTGCGCCTCGTGCGAACTTGCCGATGATCAATAAAAAATAATAATGAATTGAAAACACAAATGTTTTATTTTCTCGTTCTTTTATTTCTCTCTTTTCTTTAAAAATTTTATTTATTGCAAAGAAAAGTGATCGTCTTTTTTTCTTGTACACGGTTCCGGCAGTTCGGTCACCTTTTGCCAGACGTCGTCGTCGATGAGGTCTTTGGCGAGTTGCATCTC
>NW_022731070.1:13476-18513 GCF_011630105.1 Anneissia japonica | reverse complement strand
CTTTGCGACGGTCTCTTCTGACCTTCACGGCCGCTATACGTCTGCATAGTTTGCGGGGATTGGTGAGCCTCTCGAATTTGCCGAGTTCGTGATCTTCTCGTTTCAACCTTTCGTACTGCAGACCGTCAATGTTTCGCATTTCCGAAGACAGGGCGTCCTTCTCTAGATCGTAAATCACCTTCTGGGAAGTCGATTGCAGACGCTCGTAATCTGACGCGCGTCTGATGAGGGACGCCAACTTTCGGGGTCCGGCACCGTACTTCACCCCGGCTTCCACGCTCCGTCGAGCGGCCGCGGCCTTCTCCTCGAACCTCTGTTCCATGGAAGCCACGTTGCGCATCGATTCCACTCTCTTGTACTCGAAACGATCGTCTCTTTTTTTCCCGAACATGTTTGCGTATGATCGATCCAACTCTCGGGCGTCGGTTTTTGTAAGCATTCGTTAAAGGATGAAGAAGTTCGCTCCGCTCATTGCGCCGCTCCTAATCTTCCTGTTCGTTCTCTACGGTCTGTTCGATCGGTACGACTGGCAGGGGGATACGTACGACAAGCAGATAAGAAAGTATCGGGATCTGCTTTCTGCGAATCTTGTACTTTTCGCGATAACCTTCTACTGCAATCTAAGATATACCATCGGCATATTTCTGAACCGATATTACGACGGACAGGGCAAGCTGCTCTTCGCGACCGAGGTGCTAGTTCGTGTGACCGTCATGATTGGACTCGACTACAGGATCCAAAACCTGGTCGTGTCGCAGATGTCGGCCCGTCTCGCGCTCCTGTTCGCCGATCTCATGTCGATCGTCGTCGAAACCAGCGTGGAACAGCACGTTCGTTACCGTAGAGGTCGGTAACGGTCCGTGGTAGATCCAAGCCACGCACGATTCGAGCGCTCGCTCGTAAACGAACGTCATCGTTCGGTCCCCTCTCCTGACCAGAAAGCGACGGTCGTCGTAGAGAAAGCAGAGCCCGTCCGCGTCCGGCATGCCGTCCACGTCGCCCCTGTTGATGATGGGAGAGGAGCCGCCTCCCCCGACACGGGCATGGCTAGGAACACGTGCCAGGTGAGTAGACATTTGTACAGGCAAGTCAGGTCGTCTTCGACGGTCGTCTTCAGAGTCACGCCCTTCAGTCCGTCGACGTAATCGCAAACGCTCTCGGCGGGCACTTTGTACGCTTTCATCCATGTTCGGAAGGCGGTCTCGTGTCTCGTCGTCGACGCGTCCCTCACCACCGTGGTCGGATCGACCACCAAACGGAAGAACGAGGCCATCGCGGCCCGTCTCTGATCGCGCCATTCCGGATTGGCCAACATCGACTCCAGCAGATTTCGGGACCACCTTTCCAGATCCCTGTGGTCGAACGTCTCTCGTTTTACGTTCGCCAGCTGCCGTCTGCGCTTTTCGAACGAGACGAGCTTCGCAACGTGCGCTATGCAACCGAGACTCACGGTCTTTGGAAGGGAGGCGTATCGGACGCACGCTTCTGCGTACCTTATCTTCTTTTCGATCTCCACCCTAAGCTTGTCGGCGGCCGATCTTGCACGCCTGTCGACGCGCCTCGCGATCTCGAACTCGTCCTTCTCGGCGACTTCCGGTCTCGTCGACTGGCGAGAGTCGAGACGCGGGAATACTGGAGGCGCACCGCGGCAGATATCCTCCTCGTCTTCCGTTCCGTACCTTCGTTCGCGATCGTCGTGACGAGATGGTGGCACTCCTCGTCCGTCTGCTCCTTCCTGCATACGAAACACCGGTATCCGACGTTCGGACAACAACCGATGGGCAACGCCGGTAAGGTACCCACGACGACCACGAACCTCCAGAGTGCCGACAGGCGCCTCGATATCACCGTCGAATGCTCGATCGTCCAAGGAAACAGCACGTGTCGCGCGAGCACGGCGTCAAAGTCGGTCATGGTGCAGCACTCCGTCGTGACCGAATCCGTCCCTCGCAGAAGGTGTTCCGCTAGAACTAAGCATCTTGCGTAGAAGGGAACGACGTCGTCGTCTGTGCCGCTTCCGCACGCAGCTTCCAACCGTCGTTGCAGATCCACAGACAATTCCTCCAACGAATCGTCTTCGTCGTCCTCCTCCTCCTCATCCTCCTGCTCACCATTCTCGAATAATTCTAGACGGCGGTCGGCGTCGATCGCCCTCCTCCCTTGCGCCCACCTCGACCATCTCCTTCGCACGCGCACTTCGAGATTCCTCCAAATTTCGAAAGACATTCAGAAAACGGAAGTAACGAGTTCGCGTCTCTCCCGCTCGCGTTCTTCGCAGTTAGGTACGATGTCGGCAAGCAGGATGCTTATGAGAAGCAGGAAGTTGTCGGAACTGGTGGCCGGGTCGTCAATGTCGTCGAACATCTTCCACTATCACCGCGCCGGGATCGTGTACGAGATTGCGATCCAGTATCCTCTCGGCCAACTGGACGAGCGTATACGTGTCCGTCCACTTTATGCTTTCGGCGTCGTCGTCGAAAAGCACGTAGCGCGCGTCTCCCCTTCCGGCGAACCCGGAATGGTTGTTGCTCGAAAGGAAGCAGATGGCAACCGTGCATTCGCTCGGTTTCAGCAGCGTCACGCGGGGAATCTTTCCCATGAACGCTATCAACCTCGCGAGAGATCTGGTGGCAGGCGTGGGCGGATCAGCGTAAACCACGGTCGGCGCGAAAGCCGTCGAACCGTACCTGTCAGACAACCTCTTCGCCGCCTTCGGTACTTCGTCCTCGGACTCGACGAACCGTCTTGCTTGGTTCAGAAGCTGATGAAACGAACATTCGTCCTCTCCGATCAAACCTCCGTAGGCGGTGGAGCTCGGTCGGTAGTCCACGACGAACGGGACGGGGGTTTTCGTTCTCTTCGGAGTTGCCGACGAGGACGTCTTCGCTATCGTCGTCGTCCACTTCCTCTTCGGATTTGCGTCTTCGACGACGTTGTAGCTGGGACCGACGTTACGGCGACCGGGAGGTTCCCGACGTTGTCGTTGAGACCCTTCGCGTCTGCAATCGTTCAGTAATCGGCGCAATGTGCTTACCTCTACACTTCGGCCGTAATTTACTGTTTCTATTGCGTTCGTCAGATAGGATATCTGTCGAATTAATTCTTTGTTCATTTGCGTACAATCGGCCAACTTCATCTTTTCCTTTTCCAACGAACGTTCCACTTCATCGAGGCGTCGTGTGAGAAGTTCTCGACATTCCTCGTGGGATCGTCCGTCTTCCGAGTTCTCGACGATTCGAGTCACTTCGGAATACGCCTCCGCCACTTTGTTATTGGCAAAGTTGAGTTGTCTTTTGATCTCGTCCATCTCCATCTTCGTTTTCGTCAAATCTGATCTCAATTAGTCCGCTTTCTTGTTCTTCGAAAACACCGATTCTTCGAGGTGGACAACCTTTTTCATCGATTCGTCGTACAAATTCGACAGACTTTTGTCCGATTCCGATAGCCTCTTTTCCATTTCGGTGTTCTTTTTCACCAGTCTATCGCGCGCGTCGATGACCGTTTTGAGTTCTTTACTTAGTTCCGAAATCATTCTATCGTTGGATTCACCCAACTTCTCCCTCTTTTCGTCGCTCAGAAGTCGTTCGAGTTGTCGGATCTCCTGTCGATGTCTTTCCAGCTCCCGCTTCAACGAATCCGTTTCTTTCGAATCCGTAACATTCTTGTCAACGTTCGAAAGTTGGGACTCAAGATTTGCGCGTTCTCTCTCGGATGTATTCAGCAGGTCGCGAAGCTTGTCGAGATCTGCCGAACGTCGTTCGGCCGTCGCTTGCCACGACCTCTTCTCGGCTTGCCACCTATCAATGTCCTCCTTCGACCGACGTTCGGAATCGGTCGCGAGCTTCAGTTTCTCCGAGAGGGACGCGCACTCGTCAAGAGCCTCTTCCGCTTCGGCCGATCGCGAATTCTTATCGGATTCCAGTTTAGCTATCCGATCGAGATGCTTTTCTTCCCGTTCCTTTAGGGCCGCATGCAACTTACCTGTGTCTCTTCTCAGTTTCGATTCCTTTTCTTTGAGAAAAGATATCTGCGTTCGAAGATTTTCAATCTCGTCCGAGTGGCTCGCCTTCGCCGTTGCAAGTTTCGTTTCAGCGTCCGATTTCTCCCTCTCGAGATCGTCTCGAAGCGATCCGAGTTCCTTGACGTGGGATTCGTGAGATTCGTCTCGTGCCTTCTTCAATTCTTCGACCCTTTGCTTCCACTGCGGGATCTCCTCGATGTTTTTGTGGTTCGCCTTCAGCCTGATCTCGGCTTCCTTGGCGGCCGCCAGATCGCGGGACGTCCGTCGCAGTTCGTCTTTCGTCTTTTCTAGAAGGACGGAAAGCTCGGAACTCCGGTCGTCCGCGCATTCTTCGCGCGCTCTCGAGAGGTCCGTTTGCAATGCGGCTATCTCGTCTTTGAGGGCGGTCGCCTCGCGTCCCTTGTTAGCGAGCTGCACCCCGAAACCTTTTATTTTCCGTCCGTCACGTTCCTTCCCTTCTTTGAGGACGGCGATCTCGTCTTCGAGACCGGCCGCCTCTCGAATCTTCTTCGCGATCGTAGCGTCCAACTCTTTCATCCTCTTCACGTTTCTTTCAATCTCTTCTTTGTAGGCCGTCATTTGATCCTCCGTCTTACTTCCGTTTCGTTTCATTTTCTCTTCCAGGGTGTCGATCTCGTTCCGCAAGTCGATAGCCGTGCGATCTTTATGGGAAAGCTGCTATTTCATCCTCCTATTTTCCTTCTCGTTCTCATACTTCAGGGCGGTTAATTTTTCGACATCCTTGATCAGCGAAGACTCCTTTCGGGTGGCCTCGGCCAGCTTTTCCTTAAGATCGGCAATCTCAGTTCGGAGAATGTCAGTCCTGTCGGAGTGATCGGCCTTGGCTGTTTCCAGATCTAATATCGCCTTCGCCTTGTCGGACTCGACGGAAGAACGAAACTCGCGAAGGTTCGCTTCGTGATTCTTCTCCGTTACGTCCAACCACTCCTTCAGACTCTCGACCTCCCTCTCGCTCTCTTCCAACTTCTTCGCCGACCGTCGTTCCCTGTCTTTGG
>NW_022731070.1:10438-12124 GCF_011630105.1 Anneissia japonica | reverse complement strand
GTCGGCGTCGCTGCCCCGCCGTCGTCGCCGGCGTCGTCGTCCTCGTTGGCAGCTTCTCTTTCGATTATTTCTTCCATGTCGCGATAGTCCTGCGAATTGAAGTCGTACGGGAGATTGGATGGAGGGCCTTTGCGGTCGCCCACTCTCCTTCCAGTTCCCGTCGTTTCCTCAGATTCAGTGATCACGGGAAGGTCGCCGAGGGCTTCGGAATCCAACACGGATTCCGCATACTGTTGCTCCCGTTGCTGCGGTGCACGCTCCGCGGGTAACGGCGCAACCTCCAACTCCTCCGTAGTCGTCGGTGGCGTGACGAAGGCATTCTCTTCTTCTCCGTTGTCGTACCGTTCCAAAGCATCGAAGAGCTCGTCGGCGGCGCCGGAATCTCCTCGATCGTCGGACGTCGATGGACGCTCGTCTGCACGCGACCCGCTTGGAACCCTCTCTTCTAACCGAAGCAGGTTTCGGTAGCTGGCTTCCGAAAGATCGTACCGACATCTCTCGGTCGCTTCCACGCTTTTAGTCGGCGTGTCCAACGCTATCGACGAACCCGTCATAATACGTGGGGAAGGGAACTTGCAGAGGACGTTCAGCAAGATTGCCGAGACGTTTGCTTCGTAATGACAGCAGTCCTGTCTCGGTGGGTCGTCTCCCGTCGGGGTCCCGAAAGGGGGCAGTTGCGACCGGAATTCCTCTAGTTCGTCAACGACGCTCCTTACGAGATTGTCGTCTCTCAATCTGTCTTTGAGGAAATCGCGTTCTTGCACGTAAGAAACGACGGATCCGAACAGTCGGTAGAAATCCACGTCTAACGCCACCTTCTCGAAACTCGCGAACTCCGACTCTATCACCTCAGCCGTCTTCTTCAGCCACGCGACGCTCGCACGATCTTCCTTCATTCCTATGTTCAGGTATTGCGCGTGTCCCGCGACGAGGAAATTGCCTCCCAAACTCGTTCGGCGTTGACTATCTCGGCTTCGATCCTTTCGTCGCTCCATTGTTGGACGCTCTCCTTGCTGCGTCCGAAGAAGAGAGTCCACGTGCATGGTCGCAGAGGGAGGTCCTCGGCGGCGAGGTGGTGCACGACGCGCCCGTACACTAGACAGGTCAAGACGAGATGCAACGCCGGACTCATAAACTCGATATCGGCCACGTACCACAACAGCCGGTACGTGGTTCCGATCTCGACGTTCTTCACGAAAAAGCACGCACGTACGAGCTTTTCGAAGTCTTCGTCGTCGAGACCGGTATCCTTCTTCAACATCAACTTTCGCGTCGAGTCGTTGTCGCGGGAACAGGTGAACAGCTTTCGACAGAACTCCTTCGCCGTCAACCTCGTGTCCGGATAGTATTTGCCGAATTGCATGTATGGCTTGGTATCGCCGATGTAAGGAGAGGGCGACTCGATGCCGGGCACGGCTATCATCTTCTTGATATCGCGCGCGTACGCGATCTTGTTCTGTATCAGCTTGCCTTCCTTGAAGGTGAAGAGCTTTCTATCTTTCTTCGAGTTCAGAAAGCTACCGCCGAGAAACAGACAGTCGCACATGGTTCTCACGCTCTCTTTCATCTCGCTGTACTCGTTCGTCTCGAGAATCTTCGCCAGCAGGGAGAGCAGACTGCACAGTTATACACATCTAGATGTGTATAAGAGACAGTCGTCTGGAAATCGTCGACCGTCTTGAGACG
>NW_022731070.1:9351-10378 GCF_011630105.1 Anneissia japonica | reverse complement strand
TCATCGAACCCGACGGTGCGTATCCGGATCTGTACGCCGTGGAAACCATGCGCATCAACCCCGTCGGAGTGAGTTCGGGGTCGGCCAGCTGCGCGTGAACGCGCCTCTCGTAATTGTCGTCCATGCGAGATTGCTTGGCGTTCGCATTTTCCGTCGGCGCCTTCCTCTTCTTCTCTCGGGATCTCGCCGAGGTAGAAGTGCCGGCGAGACCGGGAACTCTAGTTGCCGTTACAGTTTGTTTTATTTTTTTTAACAACACCGACGATTTTGCGGCTCGTCCTTGTCATTAATGACAACCTGCGTTCGGCCGGGCAACCCAAGATGTCTTGGCGCTCGTCGGCTAGCAAACGCATCCGCCTCACCTCTTGGTACGTGGAACCGGAAACGGTTAGAAGATCGTCCAAAAAACGGAACCTGATTCGGTTGTTCCGGCGCCACGCGGAATATCGGAGGACAACGAGGTCGTCGTCGCCGCCTCCGCAGCTGCTGCTGCTGCAGCAGCATCTTCGCGCATGCACACGAATGACAATTTGACAAAAAGAAAGAAACAGAGACGAAAAGTTAAAGTTGTTAACGATTTAATTGTTTCATCCGAAACCTGCACACCTTCTCGCCCATCATCCGCTGCAGCAGACTCGAACATTCCGTCAGACGGGATGTGCTCACCTCGAATATCCGAGGCAGCAGCCGATCTCCGGGAAGTGGTCTCAGCCGATGGAACCTAGGCAGTAGCACGACGGAGTTCTCGAAACAAACGCCGTACACGGTCCTCTTGAGCAGGTACAAAGTACTTTCGTCCGAGTTCGATAGCAAGAAATGCTTCTTCGATTCAGTCTGTTCGGAATAGCAGAGCAGAAGCGTCATCAGGTCGCACACGAACTGCTTGACGTCATCCAGAACCGATTCGTCGATCGCAGCACCCTCGTCCGGTAACCTTTCGGAAGAGACGTGCACCAGAAACGATTCCCTCAGAGCTTGCATCAACTTGGTCTCCCTCTCCAACTTTCTCACGACGATGTCCCGTCCT
>NW_022731070.1:8827-9344 GCF_011630105.1 Anneissia japonica | reverse complement strand
CTTCACGAAGAACGCGCGGTTGTACTCACGTCGCTTCTCTCGGTTCGTGAGATTTCTCAACACCCTGTCAACCGCGTCCGCGAAACGTGCCATGGCGCCGTCCCTACTCCGCGTCCTGGAAGCGTCTAATCTCTGTCCCACGAACAGCGGCAGGTCGCGTCCCACAACCTGCGGTTCGTAATCGTTCAGGTAGAACTCCTTGCCGGTAAACGAACATCTTCTGACGTTGTGGTCAAGATGTTGGATCGCGCAAAGTCGTTCGTCGGCCGCGCAGACGTGGACCCGGAGAGGTTTTTCGCATACGAAGTGTGTACCGTCCTGCAGCGGTTCCGCGAATCCGCACCCATTCGGCACGCATTCGTGAAGTTCGTCGACGTGGTATATGTTGTACCGTTTCGCTGTCACGTACGCGTTGAGCGCTGCCGCAGCCATCTTCATAATTTTTTCCTCTAAATTCCTCTTTTTTATATGTTTCAGGCTTCCAGAGGAACCGGCTGCGACCTCGGATGGATGGACG
>NW_022731070.1:6086-8734 GCF_011630105.1 Anneissia japonica | reverse complement strand
GAGGCACCTGGTGCCGGAACACATAGACGGTAGCGAGGGGAACGTGGTGCAGCAGATGATGAATCTGATTGCGAGCGGAAGCTACGAGCTGGAATGCATGGGCATTCCCGTCTGCTCGCCTTCTTCGGTCGCCGAACGTCTTTTCTCCGGAAGGTTGCTCTCCCGGCTGTTCGACGAAGAACGGAGGTCCGGCAGGAGATCCGGATTCGCTTCCGGTCTGCTGATCGCCGTGGATCCCACGCCGTCGGACGTGTCCGGCATAGGTCTGGTCGCGGGGGCGATGACGTCCGACGGCAATCTCAGACAGGTGAGTCTCACGGGCGGTATCTTGCAAGCCCTGCTTCTCTTCTCCGTTATCCTTCTCAGCGCGTACGTCGCGTGGTTTCCCGGACCTCGGCAGATCGCGGTGCCCCGATCGCCGGCGTCCGCGTTCGACACCCGCGTCTGAAGAACAGACACGGCCACGGCCATCGGCGAACCTCCGATCGAGTTCCACAGCGGCTGATCGTAGCTGTTGGTAAGCAGCTGGTTCGCGAGGTTCTTCGCGCTATCTATTATCCAGTGTCGTTCCTCCGGTTCCGAATTCCTGTACTCGGTTTCCACGCCGGGGTTGGCAAGCTCAAACGACATGAGCACCGTCTTTTCCAGGTTGGCGATCTCATCGAGCCGACCGATCTCCGGCGAGGTGGCGGCCCCGACGGCGGTCAAGGTGTGAATCAGAACCGATCTGCTCGCTCTGAATTCCGTCATGTCTTCTACGGTTGCGTTCGCGTCCATAACGTTTTCTCTGCCGCAGGTTCTCGTAACGAGCTCGCCGTGCGACAAACCCGATGCGTTTATCTCGGCCGTTATAGCCTTGGCGTCGGTCTCCCTCTTCCATCGGACGAAGAGGTCTTTGCGTTCTCGCAAGAAATCCAGGTCGCACTCCACAGGATGGAAAGCTCTCCTCAACATGTTTAAACGCGAATTAGTTAGGAACCGGAGAAGTTGCTCCGTTTTTATTAACACCGTTTTCTTGTCTTCTTCACAGATTCTAGCTCTAAAGCACGTGGTCGCCACAGTCGACCGTATGGATTCCTTGTTGGACGTGCACGCAGACCTCGTCGTCGACACCGTGAACGAAGTCCTGTCAACGTACCGAACGCTGATCAGCTGGCCCGTTCGCGTGTACGTCGAACGGAACACTTCGCACGCCCACGCTGCGATGATGGCAAAGCAGGTGACGGATCGGTTCGCCGGCACGTCCGTCGACGTCTCGTTCGAGAAGGAGACGAGACAGGACGGCGCCAGGTGCGTCAGACTTTGGACGAGGGACAAGGGCAATCTAGTGCACCTCTCTCAGATGCTGCTGGAAAACGATCGGGTCGCGTTCTCCGAAGACATCGACGTCGCCTCGATGGAGACATTGCACTATCAGCTACGAAACTTCAGACGACTGGTGCGGTCCGACGGAAAGATAACGGTCACAGGAAAATCTGTCGGAGTGCGCGACGACCTCGCCATGACGTTCATTCTGTGGTTGGCTTGGACTTGTTTCTTTCGATCTTGATTATTATGTTTAAAACTAATAAAATGTTAGAATAGAATATGTGGTTTCTCAAGCGTTCTTTATTATATTTTCGTAACTGTCGTACACCGCTTCCTAGTCGAACGTAGGCACACGCAACACGTCGTGATACGACATGCGCACATCTCGCACGCAATCAGGTGACCGCACGGCTGGGCTAGGACGCTGGCAGGTGCGTCGGAACATATCGTGCAAGGAAAGAGTGGTGGCAGAACGAAGTATTCGCACTCGCTTTCCTTGCGGTCGGGCAAAAAATATTTGCAAAAGGCCAGGATTCTCTTTCCAGCCATCATCTACTCTCTCGACATAAAGAGACAGGATCTGATCTTGGCCGATGCCAAAAATAATCTGAAACGGACGCAGGAGGAAATCTTTATTTATAAAAAAAACAAACGATAATAACTGTTCAACCTCTTCCGGACATCGATAACGAACCTTCCCATATCAACTCCTCTATTTGCTCATCCAATCCGGACAACGTGGTAGCCAGTCGCTCCGTCTTGGCTCTCGTCATAGCGAGTTCCTGTCTGATGATTCGATTGCTTTCGGATATCGACTCGAAATGGGCTCTCATGCGTGCGATCTCCATGTCACGTTCGGCAACTGCCGCTTCCAGACGGCCGGTTTGATAAGTTGGCTTTTCAGCTTTGAGCATTTTTCGTCTTTCGTCTAACCGGCAGTTTCAAAATAAAATGTAATTTTTGTAATCGATCGGCTTTTATGAGTTATGATTAGGGTCGTCGTCGTCGTCGCGTAAGAACAAGTGCGATAAGATTCCTGTGAAGAACGCGATCGAACAGGCGACGTTGAAAAGAGTTTTCAAAAAAGTCCAAAGTCTCCCCGCACACTCACCATACGTCGGCGTCGACAACTTGTTCACGATGACGTACAGCTGTATCTTTCCGCCCGAATCCGTCGACGGAGCCATGATCGTATTGAGAAAGTTGTTGCCGTGCGTCCGTCTGAGCCGGCGGTGCAGGTTTTTCAACGAACACGATCCGTCCAGCGTTGTCTTGAAGGTTTGCACGGACGGAGTTTCGAATGAGCACTCTCGGACGTCGTCGCGAACGCGATCTTCTTC
>NW_022731070.1:5312-6014 GCF_011630105.1 Anneissia japonica | reverse complement strand
CACGTTGAAGGAGATCTTCTTGTTTGCGGATTTTGGTTTGTGGACGTGTACGGCCATTCCCGTGGTCGCGGCGAGCTCCTCCAGTTTCGTGATATCGATCTCGGTCCTGCCGTCCGTGACCAACGTTCTTCCGAACATGTCGTCGTCTATCATGACCGGTTCGACGCTCCGACAGTGCAAACCCGGAGGTAACGAAGCGACGAACGATCTCCACGCGTCCATCAAGAATCTTTAGCTGCTCTGATAGGTAACTCGTATTCCGAATCTCCCGATATCACGTTCGTTCCGACAGATTTGCCGGCCGACAACACGACGAGGTCGCCCGTGGCCAATAACGCACGACGCGGCGCGTACGTCTTGCCCCGGTGTTGGAAAACTATGGATAGTAGTGTGAAAAGGATCACCGCGGACAGCGAAACGTTCATCTCGGACGTGCACACGTTAAGCGAACGCGACGCTAATGTTCCTCGACTCGAGGGAGTACGTTCGCCACGTGGCGAACAGGCGCGACGCTTGCATGCGTAGGGTGAACGAGGAATTCAAGAATGCCGAACTCTATCTCCTGGAGGAGGAGCAATGTCGACGAGTCAGGAAGACCTTCGACGAACTACCGATGTGCATGTGCATCCTGACGAGATTGAGCAAGGCGATATCGGTGCGAGCCATGTTCGAGCACGGTATGCGCTCGAACGTGGGCACCGT
>NW_022731070.1:4760-5020 GCF_011630105.1 Anneissia japonica | reverse complement strand
ACGGACCGAGGTCCCTACACCGTCGTGCGGATCGAAGACTGCGGTTTGGAAGGGACTTGTCAGCCGACAAGGTTGTAGTGTTTGTGATGTATTTTTGACTAAAATAAAATAAGAGAAAATTAACACAAATTTATTTTTTTTCAAATTCTTTTATTTCGTCTCATTCACTGTTCTTTTTCTTCCGGTTGCTTCTTCGAAGAGGTAAGCGTCCACCCGCCATCGTCGGGTCGCCGTCTTTTACGTAGTGGTAGTCCGTTTTC
>NW_022731070.1:538-4721 GCF_011630105.1 Anneissia japonica | reverse complement strand
AGGTCTTGCAATCCCGCAAACTCTTTTCGCGCACGAACGATATCCATCCTCGATGTTGACGAGTGCCGTCTTCCCCTATCTTCCAGGACGTTCTCACGTACTGCACGCGGAAAATTTCTCTGGCCACCTCATCCGTGATCAGCGTTTCCAAAAACTCCACTTCCCTGTATTTAGCGTCGTCTAACGTGAAACACCAATGCAGGCTTTTCGCATCAGCAACCGATCCGACCTCCGCGTTGGAAGACATGGTGTCTGAGTGAAGACAAATGCCTCGTTGGGCGTGTATGTATCTTCGAAAGTAAAGATGTTTTTTGACTTCGACGATAGCAGACAGGGAGAAGAGAAGATGTGTATAAGAGACAGAATCTGAGGAGCAGTTTGGCAGCTCGGAGGCACGGAGGGATGCACGAGAAGAACCCAAATGCGAAGGTGACGTGTCGGCACTACGTTCCCGTCGAATCCGAATTATCAGAGACGGTCGCCGACGACGAATCGAGGGTGGTCGGCTGTCGAGAGGAGACGACGATGCCCAGGTTGAAGAAGGAGGAGCCGGTACACGTTAATTTTTAGATTTTGATAAGATTCGGTCCAGCTTCGGTGTCACCGGAGCGGCGTCACTTACACGAAATGTCGCTCCTGTATAGATTTTGATTTGAGTATTAAAGCATAAAAGGCCAAATGATTAACCGGATTTCCATTTGCGATGGAGACTGTCAGACTGGAACGTTTTGTAAAGGCTGCGAGCGGTCTGCGTGTGATCGAACGTCAGATTAAATTTCTGGTATCGACACTCTACCTAGAAGGTCGAGAGTTGGTCTATATGTCTCCACTAGAAGAATTGCATTTAGAATTTCAACAGATATCGGTGTCGTGCATCGACCTCGTTGACAAATTTGTAACGAAAGGAATGGCAGAAGTCGACGTCGCCGGTTGGCAGTGTTCCACGAACGTAACCGACGACGAATTCGATGCGATGCTTTGCACCGATCTAACGATGGCCGATCGAAATCTCCACCGTTACGCCTTAAACATGGTGTCTGTTGCGGATAAGGACTCCGAGTTAGATTATGTGGCCGTGTTACTCGAACACTCGAAGGTTTTTACAGTTCTGCTGCACGAACTGCAAACGTACACCCGCACACCCCGTACACCCGCGCAGACCGAGCCGTGCCGTAAAGAAGCGGTGATTGATCCGGCCACTTGCAAGCAGTTTCACTCTCGTCTCGCAAACGTTAAATTAATTTTAGCCGGAATTCAGGGTCTGTTCTGGAGTGATTGCAAGTTTTTCCGACTGCAGATGATAAAGTCCGAGCTGAATGCTCAAGTCATGCTACTCGAAAGCCATTTCTCGACATTACAAAATTGGGAAAAGCATCCGCAATCTGGCGTCGACGTTTTGGAATCGGAATTACGTATGGTGGACGTACAACATTTCGTTGAGACAGCAGATAAATTGAAAAGGGAACATGATGCAATGTTTTCGCTCCTTGATTCATGCCCACTGGAAGACGAAATAGACGAGCTAGCTATTGCCATTGTCGGTCTATTTTCACCTTTGGCAGAGTTACGTACTCTCACCGAAAATGTAATTTGATTCAACAATAAACAAAGAATTGACACATTATATGTTTGTTTGTTTCATTTTATTTTTACTACTAGGATTTTGCAAAGCAGACATATTTCTTTCTTATGCACTAGATTACAATCATAGATTTTCATAAGTGTTAATTTAAAGAAATGTAAAATAAAGTTCTCGTTGCCTTTTTTAACTAGTAAAACTCATCGTATAGAATCTACATGGATGCAAAAAGAAACATATTTTTTGTTTTTATTTTCTTTGTTAACACTTGAAAATTGCAGTCCCTTCGTCGAGTTTATCCATCCTGAGACGTTCGACGATCGGAGTTCTGCACATGGAACACGTCGCCGTACGACATGCGCACATAGCGCACGAGATCATGTGCCCGCAAGGTTTCGTAACGACGGCTACGGGAGCATCGTAACATATAGCGCATGTTTCTTCTTCCGACCATTTCTTCTCGGGTATACCGAGTATGTCGTTCATCTTTCTGGTTAACGTTCTTTCTTCTTGGAGGATTTTCCCGACGCTTGTATCGCAGGATTCGAATGCAATTTCGTACTCCCTTATTCTTTTTGCACGCTCTTCTTCCGTGTCCGGTTTGTTGCAAAAAATCTTTTTCAGCGTCAGCATTTGCCTGTGGAGTTCTTCAAATTCGGTTAACAAGCACTTCACGGAAAGCTTAATCTCGTCGATGCGGTGGTCCGATACTTTTTTCCTGAACTCGTCGCATTTATCGCTGACCGCTTCAATTCGAAGATTCACGTAATCGATACCAGGTACCAAATCCTTGATCGACAACTTCATAATGAATGTGAATATGTAACGATTTTAACTGTTAATGAGCAAATGCGAGAATATCAAACTATTATGCGACTTTTATCACGTTTGAAAACAAAAACACGAAGTCGTCATCTATTTTCAGCGCTTACGTCATCGGTATTGGAAAACGGTGATTGGCTTGCACGTACGGCATCGAATTGCAGGAAGCAGGAAGTGCCAGGAAAACGTCATCCACGAACACGAACACGTCATCGATACATTTCCTTTCCCCCGACAAGTACGGAGTTACCGAAAGCGTGCTGGCAGAGCAACGAGAGATGAACGCGGTCGAAGTCCTCCCAGCAGTTTCGGTCACGCTGAACGTCATGGTTTTCCTTTACAACGCATTACCCATAATCGTGAACAAATTACACGGAGCGTGGAAGAACGAGCCTCCCGAATGGACTCTTTTCCGAATAACTCACGCACGACAGCTACAAAAAACGTAAGTTTCATTTCAATGGATTAAAAAATATTTGATAAGACAACAAAAATAGATACTTATCGTGTGTTATTTCTCCCTCAGATATCTTCGCATACTGGTGAGCACGGTCCTACCGATGATCGCTGCTGCGGTCCCGTTCACGTCGGGCATATTGACAGACAGAACGAAGGCGAGCACCGTCGACATCCGGATGCCGTTCAGCGTGACGTTCGGCGTGTTCGTCTTCTACTTGGTCTTGGACGTGTCGGAGAATCGGCCGATCGACTCGATCTTCGACGCTATGGTAACATCCGCATTCATCCAAGCACTGTCGAAAGGAGAAGAACCCAAACGTCAGAGGCTGTCTCTTGATCGTCATGACGTCGCAGGGGAGCGGAGTTCTGGAGCAGATACAAGGACAGATGAAATCGTGCTTTACTCACTCCGAGTATCCTTCTCGTCGGACTTTAGTCCGAACGGTTTACGGGTACGCGATCTCCACGTACCTCTTCAACGGGTTGGTTCCGTTTGCCTACTTGATGACAACATTCGCGCAGGAGAAGACGATGGCTTCGCAGATATCGTCAGTTTCGATAGGATTTTTTTACATGTTCCTAATATTTTTCAGTTTCATTACCGGGTGGTCGTTATGCACGGCTACGAGTGCGTGCAAAGCACTCGATTGTGGCCACGAAGAACGGCCCACCGCATCTCTCCCGTCTCATCCTCCCTCTTACGAGGAAGCGATGGCATTGTTTAAATAAAGAAAGTTAACTATCACGATTTATACAAAAAGTATGTAGATTTTAGGAGATTTTGACAAATAAATAACAGAAAAAAAAAATATGAAAAAGTCTAATTGTTAGTTTTTTTTTTCTTCGTTGTACTTTTCGACCTTTCTGGACTTTTCTGGACTTAGACAAAAATTTTCGACTTTTCTGGACTTAGACAAATTTTTGAAAAGCTGGACTTAGAAAATTGTCGACTTTTCTGGACTTAGAAAAAATTTCGACTTTTCTGGACTTAGAAAAATTTTCGACAATTCTGGACTTAGAAAAAATTTCGACTTTTCTGGACTTAGAAAAATTTTCGACAATTCTGGATTTTGTTCGAATTCGGGTACCCATGACGTAATGGGGGTTCGGATCGACGTGCCACTTTGAATGCGGTCGGCATGATGAGGAAGGTACCCATGACGTCATGGGGTGGAATGGACTTCCATTTCGTATATTAATGTAGAGTGAAACGTCGTCGTACTTTTACGTACCATGGGATGATATTCGCCACTACCGTACTGCAGAAACACAACATCAACGCAAGAACTTAAAAATACTGCGACGAAGTTGCGTTTCCACAGG
>NW_022731070.1:0-424 GCF_011630105.1 Anneissia japonica | reverse complement strand
CTTTCCCGGTTTTGGGAAGACACGATACTTCATCGTCATCAGTTGTTTCTTCGCAATTCTGCACGAGGAGAACAGGTACCAGAGAAGCGCCCAGCATTCGTTCACGTTCAATCCGGTCGCCCTCCGTTCTTCGATGACGTCGTGCATCAGACGGCAAAGTGCCGAAGTATCCGAGATCAACCTCGATCTGGTCGATTCCAATATATTCCGGTTTCCGTTGACGATGACGTTGATGATGGTTTTCGGAAACACTCGATTGAGTCGTTCTCTGTCTCCTACAAACTCGAGACAACACTCGTGTATACTTCTTCTTCGGTTCTTCAGCCAAAGCAATTGCATTCTTGCGGACGAAGTCAAATTTGGTCTTTGTCTAACGAAGGAAGGCATCGTGAAACAATGAAATGAAACACTTTTTGAATTGCTC
>NW_022731069.1:0-586 GCF_011630105.1 Anneissia japonica | reverse complement strand
TGGCTGACATTAGATGCGATGCAATCATCTGGTAGTGCTTTCAAAACCTGCTTTGAATTTGAGAGTAATTTATGCAATTTGAATCCTCCCTCCTTCAACATGGCTACCGTCCTCTGGATTAGGTCTATTGCCTCATCCGCTGTCTCAACTGACTGCAAGCCGTCATCCACATAAAAGTTGTTTTGGACAAACTCTGATGCATCTTGGCCATACTTGTCTGATAACCGTTTTGCTACATCCTTCAAACTGTAGTTGGCGCATCCCGGAGATGATTTAGCGCCGAATACATGCACTAACATTCGAAACTCCTTTGGTGCTTTATTAACATCACCACTTTCCCACCATAGGAATCGTAGGAAATCCCTATGTTGTGGGGCTACCCGGACCTGATAAAACATGCTTTTAATGTCACCTATGAAGGCAATTCTTTCCTTTCGAAAGCGAAGCAAAACTCCTATCAAATTATTCATTAAGTTGGGGCCTTGAAGTAGTACATCATTCAAGCTAACTCCTTGGTATCATGCCGCACAGTCAAGTACCACTCTTAATTTTCCAGGTTTATGATTATGGTAGACTCCATGATGGG
>NW_022731068.1:0-2883 GCF_011630105.1 Anneissia japonica | reverse complement strand
AGATTTTTGAATATTTAAAAACTGGGGGAAAAGGGGGCGTAATTTAAAAATACTAGTAAAGGTTACTTTTCAAAGTTGATTATTTACTCACTTTGGTAGAGCCATACAATGATGTGTATATGTGATGTGTTTGACCGCAATGTAGAAATCCTTGAGTAATTCCTGACATTTCATGAACTAGTTTAACCCAACTATAAGTAGTCTATTTATTCTTCTAATCACATGATCATAAGATGTTGCCGTATGTTGTATAATGGTTTATGACACTTGAATTCATTTACCAAAATTGAATATAATTTGCAATGTATTAAGATTATCTTGAATGGGTTTATTTTGTGCATAAGTTAGTGGTGAAGTAACTAAAAGCACTACTTCTGACGTAGTGGGGTTGAGTTGCCCAGGCTTCTTCAATTAGATTACTGGCACTAAGTTGGAGTGCATTTACTTATTTATTGATTAACTACATGCTTATATTTTTCTGGTGACGTAACAGACTATAGTACTTCTAAGAAGTAGGTTAAAGCTGTAGGAATACCTTTTTGATTTTGATCAAAATAAAACAATTAATTAGTATGTCAATTAAGTATGAACTTTGAAGGTTTTAATTTGTATATAAAAACATTGTTTAAGACTTGTTAGTTTTAGGTGTTTGTTTCCCTGTTGTTAACACTGTCTAGAAATTGTATGATATAATATCCACTATAGAAATGAAAGATGATTAGCATTTACCTATGCTGTGATTTTGTAAAACATTGCTTAATACTTTTAAGTTTTAATACTTGTAATGTGTATGATACAATACTGTATCTATAGAAATGGAAGTCGATTTAGCATTACCTATGCTGTGGCTTTTTAAAAAGAAATACATTATTTTGAAAGCAATATTGCATGGGAACTTGATGGCCTATGACTCCAATCAATATGATCCTCCCAGAGGATTTTTATTGATTATTTGTTCAAATTTAGACGCTTCCTATTGAAAGATGCCAGTACAGTACATGATGAGTGGGTGGGCGAACCAAACTATCAATTGAGTTCTCTTAAATAATTTCCATTTTAATGGTGGTTGAAGATGTGTGTGTTTTTGCTGATTTGTTGGTAGGTTTAACTATTAGTAGTGATGAAGGGAAATGCCACTTAGAACATTAGGTCTTGTAGCGGCATTTACTAAAGGTTCATTACTTTTAAGTGTCAGCTGCTTCATTAGTGTTTGGCCTAATTATTGTGTATTTCATTGCTTGATTAATTTGATTTTTCATGTAGAATGGGGACATAGAAGTTAGATGTACCACATTTTTTCCAAATGTCATTCTGTTTGATGAATGTCAGATGTGAAGAGTTACAAGATTAATTTTATTGTAAATAATAGTTTTAAACATATTTTTACTAGTTGTTGACCAAATTTCAGTATACAGTTGAACTTGCCTAAGTTGAATGCAAAGTGCCATTGAAATATTGTTCGACTTAGATAAAATTTGACTTAGACATTGTTAATTAATGGAAAACACAACAATTTGGCATGTAAAATAAGATTGACTTAGAAATTATTCGACTTAGGCAAGTTTAACTGTAGTAGAAAAAAAGTAAAATGGATTTATGTTATTAAAACAAGCAAGAGTCGATGTAAGGTATTCCACCCATTCTCAAATACAGAAGGACACTAAAAGTACACATCAACACACTGTAAATCCTAATTATCAAAAAAAAAGATTATAGGTGTATAGGATAAGAAAAATTCATGTTTCTGCAAAAACTTTCCCTTTTTCCCATTAATTCATGCGGATTTATGGGTTTATTGTTTCATTTTTTGCTGAAATAGGGCTTAAATCTACTGCAGTAGTCTGCTACATTGTAGACAAAACTGCCACATCAGGGACAAACAAACAGTTTATATTAGTAGCTAATTTTAACAAAGGGTCTTTGACAATTTGTGGCAATGTTAGAAGAGGCTTGCCAAGCATGTTGTGTTAATATATGACGTTGATTCGCTTGCATGTTCTACTTGTTTGTATTCTGTTGGTGAACTGTCTGCTAAGTTGGCAGATTGCCAACAGCTCTCATAATCTTATTTCTTATAGTCATTTTACTAATGAATAATAAAAGTATATTCCATTCTGCATATCGGATATATACCAATTGCTAATTTTATTCACAGTTTTAGTAAAGCAGCTATCAACATCAATTCTACCATTCAGGTGAAATGATAATAAAACATGGGCAATTGTAATGGTAAATAAAAGTTACCAATATATGAATGTTGAATTCAAATTGCTAAAACCACATTAGCTAATTGGAGGTACATGTAATTAACTTAAACATGAATGGAATGTTAAGCCAAGTCTTCCGGGCTCAGTTATGCCACCACAATCCAATTGCATGCAACTGATCTATCCCAAGTTAAACATTCCAGTGTTTTTATTCCAACTCATTTTAACCTACTTGCATTCCAAAAATACACCCATAAAAAAATGTTTAACTGAATGAATTTTATCAGGGTTTTTTTTTTCGTTTTGGTGGTTTTTTTTGTTGTTGTTTTTTGTTTATATTTGTAGACTTGCTACAGTAAAATCTAATATATTTCAAATTCTGATTTTTTTAAAACTTCTGTATTAAATAAATTAGTATCAGGTCTCCCTCCAATTAAAGACCACTTTCAGGACAGGGGTTTTGATGGTCTTTAGCAGCTTTTGTCTCTAATTAGAATAATAAAAATAAAAGACATTTGGGCCCACAGAAAAGTGGTCTTTATTTGGATTTGGTCTTTAATTGAAGGTAGACCTGTAAATAAATTCACTTTATTTTTGTTTATTTCTTATTCTTGTTTATTTCTTTTAGTGTAAATATACATGGTTCAAGGCTTCTGATTTATGCAAGAAAGAGAAC
>NW_022731067.1:0-1112 GCF_011630105.1 Anneissia japonica | reverse complement strand
AGGGAAATAACACAAAAGATATTCCCCCTGGGCTAGTTATTAATTATAGGCCTAGTAAATAGTATTGTTCTTCATTACAAGGCTTAGATCAAGGTAGTTAATGCTGAAATTATTATTATTATTATTATTATTTATTATTTAACATTAATTACATTACAAGGATAGTTTGGTCAAGTTCAATAACGCTGACGAATGGTATATTTTATTTATTTATTAATATTTCTCTTATGCACTCTATTTTTTATTTCATGCTTTAATTTTTATTGCAGTTCTTTACTTCTTAGTAGAATTATTCAATAATACAGGTCAGTGGAGGCCTGTTGGTGTCAGCATAGGACCCTAGGCCTATTATACTAGGTAGGACTTAACTTAGCCTGTAGTTAGGCCCATAGTTTATCCTCTTTCTCTCTAGCCTCTGGTATTACTGTACCTATCAACATTTTATAAAAGGGGGTAACATCCAAGAAGGTCAGAGTTAGTTACACGCGTACATCCCATAAATCCGTAAGATATCATAGGCCTACCGTAGGTAAACATAGAAAGAGCAATGATAGTAAAACTCGAGCGTCACGACATTGCGAAGTGTCTACTCTTGTTCCTCGTATCGAACTTAGTCGAGTCAATCCGAGATGGCCCGAGTGAAGTTTCATGCAAATGTTTCGTACGGAAAAAAAATCGCGACCAGTTTAATGTTTTATGATCCATCACAACTGCCTATAAATAATATTTTACAATTAAGCTATACGGTATATAACTAAAATTAACGATATTTAAATAAGGCTTTTAAAATTGGCATAAATTGACAATTAGAAGTTCATTCTTAAACATTTATTTATTTATTTATTTTCATTATTTTATTTATATATTTATTTTATTCAATTTTATTTATTGGGGCTAAGGTGGATTGTTAAGAAAGGGGCCAAGCTCGATTAGACTCGTCTATTTCTTGGCTCCTATTGTATGCCATTTTTTTTTTTTGCCTATACAATAAAGAATAATAAAGAAGAAAACATTTCCCCACGAAATAAGCCAATTCGTAGTTTGAACGCGCATGTCCATATCCATGGTCAATCGACGTAAACCTATGTTGTGTGTATGTACTGCGCATGTCC
>NW_022731066.1:0-510 GCF_011630105.1 Anneissia japonica | reverse complement strand
TTTTCCACTGTAAAACACGATGTGCGATCTCGTATGTGCCAATCTAGAACAATGCAAAATGTTCAAGTTGTCGTATTACGTGCAATGTTTCGCCCTCAATACGAGGCCAGGGTATAGATTAGGCATCTATGCGATTGGGGCACGTATGTTCCGGTTTTATCATAGGCTTATGTAGTGAGACTGATCAAAGATGACAGAAAACAAGGGTTGACGGATTTCGGGAACCTAAATATATTTATTTATACACAAATATTTCGGTCGTTGCGTGTTCCAATTATAAGGTCACAACTTAGAGGTTTTGTATGTTTTTCTTTGTTTTGAAATAAATTGATTTTATATATAACTTACTTCAATTCACCTGTTGGCGTTAAAACCAGTGGTCAGCACAATCTAATCGTAATGAAATCTATATTGTATTCAACTCATTAACAATGTATTAAAACGGTATATGTGTTTCTGTGAATTATGGATTTGTGCTATGATCAGCGAGTTTTATACCATGTTTACCAG
>NW_022731065.1:0-910 GCF_011630105.1 Anneissia japonica | reverse complement strand
AGAAAAGTAAACCAAAGCCAATTTTGGACTAAATGTATCATTTTTAAGAAATTAAAGGTGATGTTGGTGTTGTACAGACAAACTGAGTGAGAAGGGAAAAATTACACCTTAAAATCTACCACTAAATTTAAATGATTACTATAAAAAAAAACTCTTCTTCCTCCTCTTCCCCTTGCCCACTACTTTCTCCATTACTAATAAGCATCAGAACATTATTACACCAAAACTAGACACTGATAATTGTTTTGGACATCATTACGTTAAAGTACTGTAAAGAACCTGAATTGTAGGCTTTTTGATGTTAGTGTTGCACAAATAAGCTAAGTGAAAAGGGAAATATTACACCATATAATTCACCATTAAAGTTGAATGATTATTATACTTACAGGCAAAGCTCCTCTCCCTCCTGCCCTTCCCCTTGCTCACTACTTTCTCCATTACTAATAAGCATGAAAACATTATTAAACCAACACTAACAGTTTTTGGACATCAGAGGTACTCCAAAGAACGTCTCTTATACACATCAACCTGAATAGTTTAGGCTAACATTAAGCAGTTATTAATCCACCTTTTGTGCTCGGTTGCTCCTGGGGTAGTGACTTCATTTGTATTAATTCAAAACACACTGGATGGGTGATCGTGGTATGATGCTGTCTGATAAGTCATTTATTTGAGAATATTAATTATTCCAAAAGTTTGTGTGTACTATATAATCAGTGACTTTCATGTAATATTTTGTTGCTGTACATTTAAAAAAGTTGATGTGATTTTAAGCTTAAATCCAAACCTTCCCTGACAAAGGCTCAAGGTTAGTCATTTGACAGTATGATGTTATTTTAGTTCTGCACAATCCTTCTATAATAATGAACCATGAAAATTTCAACAAATATAATTCCATTCTTATAGTTAA
>NW_022731064.1:0-502 GCF_011630105.1 Anneissia japonica | reverse complement strand
TCTTGTCTTTAGGAGCAAGAGCTTGTAAAAGTCGTAGGTATCAAGTACACAGTTGGTCCTCCAACATTAGTTGGTCTTAAATTAGCATTTATTGATCCAGAAACAAGAAAACCTACAGGAGAACATTTTCTTATAAAGTAAGTACAGTATTAAATTTGTCTTATCTGTGATATGGTTTCTAAGATAGTATAATGCATACCCCAAGTATCGAAGTGCACGCCATCGTGGTTTCTATGTGCTTTGAAAAAAGCTAGTTTTTATCTCCAAACAACAAAATCACCCTACATATCCACGCCATCGTGATTTCTATGTGCTTTGAAAAAAGCTAGTTTTTTTCTCCAAACAACAAAATCACCCTACATATTCATGTTATTACTAAGAGGTTTCATTAGAAACTTCACTGCCTTTAAGTAAATTTAGAAAAATTAACCTGTAACTAAAGCTTTGTCTACACTATCAAATTTTATGTGACAAAAAAATGTGATGTGCCCATATATGGGCA
>NW_022731063.1:0-1319 GCF_011630105.1 Anneissia japonica | reverse complement strand
AAAATTCGTGACTATGACCATGCAAGCATGGAACATTTTCTTTATTGTAAAGTCTGACACCTTTCCCTTTGTCTACAGGCTTTTCTTTAATAAATCAACCGTCTACTGATCTTTCGCCCACCCCCACCCCCACCCCGTTGCGGCTTGTTCAATTTGTGTGGCTCTGTGTTTCTATGTGTTTCTTTTTCCGCTGTTGTTGATGCTAATTGTCCTATACATTGTTTGTGAGTGATAGCATTGGCAAGTTAAAAATGATCTCTCATAACATCGACCTACCACTATAATGATAATTATTATAATAATTATTATATGATCATTGTGGTTAAAATTGTAACTAATAATGCCATTGTATAATGTATTTATTAATATTATTGAATAATTTATTATTTTATAATCATTACTGTACTTATAAAGTTGGTCAACATGAACAAAAAAGTTTAATTTTTACCATTGCGCCAATTGCACTAGTCCGATAACACCGTATGAAGGAACTAGGTCGAAAGTATTCTTCGAAAATTATTTGTAAAATTTCAGGATTGATACTATTTTCGTTCTGGTTGGTATGCCTCTTACTCACGAACACAGCATACTCGTCAAATCCTGTCTCTTATACACATCTAGATGTGTATAAGAGACAGACCTACCACTATAATGATAATTATTATAATAATTATTATATGATCATTGTGGTTAAAATTGTAACTAATAATTATGCTATTGTATAATGTATTTATTAATATTATTGAATAATTTATTATTTTATAATCATTACTGTACTTATAAAGTTGGTCAACATGAACAAACAAGTTTAATTTTACCATTGCGCCAATTGCACTGGTACGATAACACCGTATGAAGGAACTGGATCGAAAGTATTCTTCGAAAATCATTTGTAAAATTTCAGGATTGATACTATTTTCGTTCTGGTTGGTAGCCTCTTACTCACGAACACAGCATAGTCGTCAAATCATCATCATTGTCATTATCCTCATAATTTGTTACCATCATCATCATCATCATCATCATAATCATCATTATCATCATCATCATCATCATCATCATCATCATCACCTGTACACGTACAACAGTTTGTTTGTACTGTATTTGTTTTCTCCAGTAAACGTCGCAAATAGGGGCCTAGCTGGTGTCGGTCATACTTACTGGTGTTTATTTCATGATTAGTCAGTTCTATATATTGATGTTCGAATAAAGTTATTATTTTCTAGAAATCCTGGCATACTTAGTTGAGGGTCCTAATTTTCGGGGTCTGATATTTCGAGTAATCTTAGGTCTTAGGTCTTAGCTTTCGTAACACCCGC
>NW_022731062.1:0-542 GCF_011630105.1 Anneissia japonica | reverse complement strand
CTTATTACAGAATTTGCACGCGTAAATCGCGGAGAACGCTATCTTGTGTTTATAAGATCTTTGGTTAGAGCCAAAAATGGCCCCCGTGGTCTGTGAAAGCCACAAGGCTCCCGGCCTCGGTGTTACGCCACTCGCTATTAGATACAATATAGTCTAATGTCACAATAGCTTTTGATTCCGTTCCTCATCAGCGTTTACTAGGCAAGTTACGTAGTTATGGTATTAAAGATAAAACTTTAAAGTGGATTGTGGAATATCTTACTGGACGTTCACAGCGTGTCTCAATAAATGGATGTCTATCTAGTAAAGTCCCAGTGCTAAGTGGTATCCCACAGGGTTCTGTTTTGGGTCCAATTTTGTTTACTATTTTTATCAATGATTTACCTTTAGTATCTGACTCTTCCGTAAGTTCGCAGATGATACAAAGCTTTTTAGAGTTGTAGACTCGGTTGATGATAGATTCCGTCTTCAGAAAGATATTAAAGCCCCATTCCCGGCAAAATTTCAGTTTTTAAGAAAAATCTAATTTTTGTATAATGTTA
>NW_022731061.1:0-674 GCF_011630105.1 Anneissia japonica | reverse complement strand
GTACAGTACTTTTATAAACAAACTGCACGAGCGTGTCCGCTGTTTTAAAAGCGTCGTTTCCAAAAAAAAATTATAATAATTATATAATAGTATGCAATAGAAACAGCAAATCATTTTAAAGATTATTAAACATTACCTTTATTTTCATTGTCATTCGTATTTATACAGGCTGTACAAAGATTTGAAATTAAGAACCATTTTCTAATATTGTTTAGCGAACAACCTTTAAAGATCGGCAGAAAAGGTCGGAAAAATTTTTTTTTTTTTCTTATTTAGCTTAAATATTTTTCCGAACGCATCTAGGCGAATGAGAAAATAAAAATAAAATTTTAATGATGAACGTAAACAGTGTAATAATGCAACTGATAAATGATTTAAATTTATATAATTAAGAAATATATATATATATATATATATATATATAACTATTAAAAACATATTTAATATATAACTATTAAAACATATTTAATATATAACTATTAAAAACAATTAAAACCAAAGAAAATATTACCATTAAATAAAATAGGTCGGGTCTTCATTGATTAAAATGTGACGAATTAACGATAATTGAAAACAATTCTAATTTTAATTTTAATCATTTACGCGAGAACGGAATTTACGCGAGTACGCACGCGCGCAAATATTCGATTACATATGAATTCTTATACGCTGTC
>NW_022731060.1:0-2800 GCF_011630105.1 Anneissia japonica | reverse complement strand
CTGTTCATTATATCTTCCTTTTTATTCTTGTCTTTATTTTTCTCTTCTCTTTTCCTTTTTCCTTTGTCTTTCTTTCCCCTTCTTTCTCTTTCCCTCCCTCTCCCCTCTTTCTTTTCTCTTCTTACCCAGCCAGCCCGGTACGACGGCTTGGTCAGCCTGGTAAAAACCGTCAGTGGGGGTGGGGGGAACAGTCTGCCCCTGTCCCGCCTGTTACGCCACTGTTTATAAGATGAATGGGAATATGAATCATGCAGATCTGGAATCAAATCTAGGCGGTGGGGGTCAATATTCCTCCCCAGGGAAAATTTCGATTTCTAGATGGCGGGAAATGAGCTTTCCCGACTTCTGAGGTGTCTTTTAAATTAAAGTCATTAAAAAATACTTCAGAAGTCGGGAAATCTCATTGTTCACCATTTAGAAATCAACATTTTCCCAAGAAGAACTCGAACATCCCTTTCCCTGAGTTCATTGATTCATTATAATAATTTTCAAGAGGGGAACACCTTGAATTTTGAAGAAATTAAAAGTAATTAAGTTCTTCAAAATTCAAGGTTTTCCACTCTTGAAAACGGTCAGATAATTTTTTCCCCGTTGTTATTAGAGTAAATAGACCTTATGTGTGCATACATACATAAAAAAAAAAGATTGAGTAAGTTGCATACGTAGTTTTTCCATGAATCGATAAATCTCAAAAAGAAAGTGGGGGGTGGGGAGGTCCTGTGGTTCTTCCCCGGGAAAATTTTGATTCCTAGGTGGCGGGAAATGAGCTTTCCCCGACTTCTGTGGTGTCTTTTAATGGCTTTTAAATTCTTCAAAATTCAAGGTCCCCCCCAACCCCTTGAAAATGATTCAATAAATCAATGAACTCCAAAGATAAAGGGTCCGGGTTCCCCGGAAAAATTTCGATTTCTAGATGGCGGGAGATGAGATTACCTGACTTCTGAAATGTCTTTTAATGACTTTTAAATTCAAGGTTTTCCCCTCTTTAAAAGGTCAGATAAATTTTTCTTATTTTTTATTTTATGTGTGTATACATACATAAACAAATGAGTAGTTGCATGCGTATTCTTTTTTCCATGAATCGATAAATCCCAAAAGAAAGGGTGGTCCGGGGGTTCTCACCCGGGAAAACTTTAATTCCTAGATGTCGGGAATTGAGCTTTCCCGACATTTGAAATGTGTTTTAATGAATTTTATGTTCTTCAAAGTAGAATTTTGTGTATTTCCATCTATATTAGACCAATCTTTTAGTGATCATGGATAATTGTTCTATTTTGTCAAATCTAATCTCGATGTTTAACATATTAGAGGGTAAGCGAGCGAAGAAAATACAATAGAATTTGAAATTGCCAAAGAAAAAAAAATAAAAAAAAAATAAAAGAAACTTCAAGGTATGTGCGTCCAACAGGGGACTTCGGTCACAGCATCTCAGAATTTTACCTCAGGTCCACAAAATATAACAGATTGCTTGAAACTCGAAGATTATCTTTGACCCGTGAGATAAAATCTAAAAAAAAATTGGCCCTTCAAATCAATTAAAAAACAGGGGCCTATAACCTAAAGAAGCGTTCGCTAGTCATTATAGAAACGAGTGATAAAAAATGGGCCTAGTCGTAGTCCTGCACGTCGTCCATTTCACCCCTACAGTATGATTCCTCGTTCACTCAATTTAAAAAGTTTCCTCTCATATACCTTGAGCTGCGTTTGTGTCGCCCCGTAGCTAGACATGTTAATAAGGGGACATTGAAATTGAGTTCACACCCACCCGGCCGCACCTTGGGGTAGGACTTAGTCGTTGTGGCACGAGATATCCTGTAATAGCACTCCATAATAGTCTATCAGCCTTTTATAAGTGCTTTTCACTATCTCTTCATTCCACAAAAAGACAGTCGGTTTTCGTGATACGTCTGTATTGTAACATAGTATAAATTTAATAAAACTTAAAATTTGAGGTTTTTCCTTTTTGAAATTGGTAGATTGCATTCCCATCAAACACCTGAAAATATGTAGTAATATGTAGGAGAATATCTCAGGCTGTTTGCAGTCTTGATTTCTTCACAGAGTATCTCTGCCGAATTGTAGAGGTTGGCATAATGGTGTATAGATGTCCAGGTATTAGGACCCCCTTCCTCTTATGTTTAGAAACAATCCTAATTTAAATTTATCCTTATTTAAGTTCGAGGCAGTACATACCTAAATGAAAAACAAAATTGTATTTTATTTGAAATTGTTCAAAAGTATATTTGTATTACAAAGCGTTTTTCTGTTTAATTCTGTGTTTTTTTTCTTGGAAAATATCCATAAATTAATATAGAGAGGATGGTATTGGCTACCGACAATGACTATGAGTTTATTGTTTCAAGACCCAAAAAAACCCCCCCAAAAAAACTACTCATTAATGCAATAGGCCTCCTGTAACGTACTTTTGAATTTATTGTTATTTCAATTTACAAATATTCGCATGGTCAAATTTACACTAACATGAGAACATTGTAGTGTGAAATATATAAATACAAGAAATTACAAAGCACTGATTTAGAGTGTAATGGTTTTATATGTAATTGGATTTATAAAGTGCTTTAATACCGAAGTCTCAAAGCGCTCGAGGTGTGGACTAACTGTAGCTCGTACAATAACTTGCTTCTCGGTCTCTCTGATCTCTCGGTAAACCGGAACCAACTATCTCTCACATGTGCACTACAGGGGTGTATGCCAGTGCACCGGGGTAACACACCAGTGGCGGCGCCAGTGGGGAGGGAGCAGAGGCTTAAGCCCCCAAGCCCCCCCCCCAACCGGACAG
>NW_022731059.1:0-995 GCF_011630105.1 Anneissia japonica | reverse complement strand
TTTAAGGTAAATAGAAGCATTTTCAGGCATTTAAAACCATAATTAAGTCCCTACAATTTTAGAGAAGTAAATTGTAAGTAAATTTATAAAGAATTTGATGGACATTTTAATGTAATTAAGTCAGATGTACGATGTCCGTTGATCATAGGACAACATTCTTCATTAGAGCCTATAGATTAGAGCATATAATCTGATATAGAGATATGTATAATTATTCAAATTCAAATCCAAATTCAAATTTAATGTCCAAAAAGGAAATTACAATTGAGAGAAAGTCATTGCTAAAAAATTACACAATTACAGTATAAATAAAACATCAATATAAAAATACAGAATTATAAAGTTAATAAAATACATGCAAATTAACACATTAGAAATATCAAATAAATACATTATATACAATAAAATTTACATTGTAGAAAAATTAGGATGTTAAATTACATTATTAATTGATTGCACAAAGAACCTGAAAAAACTGTTAATAAAAATTGCTGGTTATCTAGGGTCAAATTTTATGAGTTTTCCATAAAGGATAATAAACCACAGTTAACAACATGGCTGAGGCACTATTGTGGCGTGCTAATTTAAGTATCATACTTAATGCATTATTATAACAAACTTGCAATTTCTTCAACCATAATGATTCATATTTATGCAGAGGATTTAAACAACATGCATTTCACCTTATCAGAACATTTACTTAACTTTCTAGCAAGTGAATTAGCTCTTACACTTAAGCATCGATACTGCCGCATAATATCTGTATTATCTTTAAGCTCATTGTTTATAAAGTGTCCAAGATATAATAATAATAATAATAATAATAATAATAATAATAATAAAGCATATTTAAAGCGCTCTATACATAAAGTCGCAGAGCGCTAGCTAACGGTGTATAGCCACCCCATTATTCTACTGTCATCATATTCCTATATGTAGGACTGGTGACTGTCCTTGTAAAATACAATATGCGAGGGTTATATAATCCTAATCTG
>NW_022731058.1:0-511 GCF_011630105.1 Anneissia japonica | reverse complement strand
TATTCTCCTCTGCCTAGATACTTTTAGAAAACTCATCTTGCTAATAAATTTGTTATTAAACAAAAATTTTTTTTTTCCCTTTATTATATATATATATGTATATATATATATATATAGAGTAGGCATCAATGTGATTGCGAGCACGTATGTTCCCAGTAAATTAAATAATAGAGACATTGGTAAAATCAAATGAAACGGTTGACGTATTGGAGGAACATCTAGTGGCTATACTTTCACGAATAACTAATCACGCCCAGCATTGTCTTATTGTTATTTCATTGTTATTTACTGTTATTCCATAGCTAATGATTTATCTACTTTGTAATGTTTTTGTTCATTCACGTTGAGAAAGTCCTGAGGACAGGACGAAATATTCGTGTGCAATAAAATACTTATGTTCCTCCAATACGTCAACCGTTTCATTTGATTTTATCAATGTCTCTATTACATATATATATATGATTTGATTAAATACAGGCTTTGCCTATGATGAAGATACGATCTGTTGTGT
>NW_022731057.1:0-1066 GCF_011630105.1 Anneissia japonica | reverse complement strand
GTAGCAATTTCTATTTTCATTCTTGTACTTTTCAAATCATAAAACATTTTAGTTAAAAAATATCTTAGTTTTGATGACGTCTAATGTGCGTACAGTATCAACAACCATTAGACATGCTGTATGTAGAGTACAATCATTTTGCAACACACAGAAGGTTTAGCAGATACTCGCATCTACAAATCTACACAAAACTCTACAAAATATTATTAAATCCAGGGATCTCAGCAAGCAAGTTGTGTAGTATTTGTTAATCATTATAAAATAAAAATATATATAATTTTCTAATTGTTTCATTGAGTGGATATAGCCTATAGAAAAGCAAATGCCCCTCAAATTAGTGTTATTGAAACCTTCCATGTGTTGCAACAATAATGGTTACACAGTATAGCATGTCTATAGTAGTCAATATTGTAGGCCTATACATCATTAGTCATCCATAGTAAGATACACAAAGCTTAATGCTTGTTAAAATGCTTTGTAAATTTAATATAAAGCTGGTGGAGGTCATTGCTAATGCTACAATGATTAATGACATTAATGATAAATTACATAGTACGCTACCTATTTTTTATCCTAGAGTGCGTATCTTGTATAAGCATAAAATTTAAAAATTGACCACTATAATTAATTGTTAAGCTATTTCTGACACCACTAATCAATTCCTTGGCCTCAAAAACATATTATAGACACTGTTATATTACCAAAATGTGACTTCAGATAAAAAATTTGAGACCTTTTTCACGTATTTTAACCATCGAAAGTGTCATTTCCCTACCTCCCCCCACCCCTTGCCTCAATTTCGTTTTTTGGCCGGCACTGCCCAATTTTTCAACCGATTTTCTTAAAAAAGGTGTCAAAATGTTCAAGACAATAAGCCACTTCATTTAAGATCTGTTCATTGCTATGTGAAATATCACACTTTTATAGTCCACCACAAATTTAAGTACAGTAATACATCTCGGTCATTATTTAAATAAATTTTAAATGTTGTTATTAAATTTGTATTTTATTTAAAATCGGTACATTTCTCCTGATCAGTGGCATATCTAGGAGTCTGGAAATAGGG
>NW_022731056.1:0-1112 GCF_011630105.1 Anneissia japonica | reverse complement strand
TTGTGAACCTTTGATGTAGTTACTTGTATTGACCATCTCTATAACTACTAGTATGTTTAAGTAGTAGTTTTGTACTCTTAATACACTGACCGAATATTCAACACTAATATATATAATTGTTAGTTTGTAGACAGTGTGTCTGGTATAAGGCATAATTTCTAAAAATAGCAGTAGATGTGTATCCGACATGTCCTACTAAGGTCTTTAACAATGCCAGACAATAGGCACCAATTATATTTTATGGCATAGAAATTCATACGGTAATTATCAATTTGAATTTATTAAAACTGGACGAGATACATTTTAAAAAGTAGATTAAATGATGGCAATGAACGCTTCCTACATTCTTGACAAATCTTCTTTTACTCTGAACTGAATTTTAATTTATGAAATTGGGGTAAATATTTGAAGATAAATAAATAAAATTCTTAATATCATGTATTTTAAAAATTTTAGAAGATGGAAATTAATAGATTTAAAATTATTTGCAATAATAATGATAGTTATACCATAATAAAGGTACACCGGAGTGAATGGTACAGTATTGCACAATATATTTATTAATATCATTTATATATTTTCCCCTACAAAAGGAAGCATACATTATACTGGCTATTATGGTAAATTATAATTATCTGAAAAGAAATTAATTCTCCTGTGTTTTGCAAAAAAAGCATGGATTCCTCCTCCCTACCATATGTTCCCTAATAAACATTAAGTAATTTATTTAACATTTACTACAGCCACAAACAGGCCACAACCAACAATGACAAATTAAAGAAAACTAAATAATAATTAGGGGCCTAATATTAACAAATAGCACTGCTGTCAAACTATTCAAAACTCAGCATCCTGATGCAGATTATAATACAGTACCTTTGAAATAATCAGAACAAAATGTTTTTTTTTTTTTTTTTAAGAACTCTCCTTTATTAAATGCTTAAAGCAAGGTTTACTGCCAATAACCCTATTAATAAACTGAAAATCATTAATCATATACTGTATACATATTCTAATATACGGTAATATACTGGTATGGCTTTGCTGTAACACCCTAAAGACATATTTCATGTTTATTTTGCCAAAAAAACTAGCAATGTCTCTGCTAGGTT
>NW_022731055.1:1224-1692 GCF_011630105.1 Anneissia japonica | reverse complement strand
CCACACCGCCTAAAATGCATGGGAATTTGGAAGTTCCAGGGTACGTGGAAACTCCACAGTCGTCCTACGAAGACTGGGACTCGGAACCCGATATACGCGAGGGAATTTTGACGTAAGTTATCCGAAATTTTGAAAAATAATTTATATAAGTTTTCAGTATATTGTTATCGAAATTTTGATTTTTTTTTCTTTAATATTTTATTTAATCTGTTTTTAATTATTAATTTTTTTACAGTCTTGACAACCCGATTTACATTAGGGTACGGAGTGAAGATTGATTTAAAGAAGTCGGACGATATCTTCCGAAGGAGGTATTATCTCACCCTGACCTGAATGCTGTTTTTTTAAAATATTCGACGGTACGAAGTAAACAAAAAATAATCTAGAGATGTGAGGTCCAAAAAGAGACTTGTTCTCACCTGACGCAGATTCTGCTCGTACTCCTATACTCGTTATTTTAAATATTTA
>NW_022731055.1:0-1187 GCF_011630105.1 Anneissia japonica | reverse complement strand
ATATCTTGTATTTTTTTGTTCTCGTTGAGTGAGCGTAGAGTGCTGCAGTGACGTGTGGGCAGTCGACGGTGCTCCGTCGTGTACACGAGAAGGTGTGAATGGGAGGTGTTACGCTGGACTTAGAAAAATTTTCGAAAATGCTGGACTCGACGACGGCGTGAACACGAGAACCGGTGCCGGACACGTCGTCGCGTACACGAGCACCGGCGCCGGGTGCACCGCCTAAGTACACGAACACAGAACGGACGTCGTGTACGCGGACGCGTCCGCGAATCTCAGACGGACGTCGAGTACGCGGACGCCTCCTCGGATCACCTACCGTCGTCGAGTACACGGACGCGTCCGCGATCCTCAGACGGACGTCGAGTACACGGACGCATTCGCGGATCTCCTACCGACATCGAGTACGCGGACGCGTCCGCGATTCACAGACGGACGTCGAGTACACGGACGAGTCCGCGATCCTCAGACGGACGTCGAGTACACGGACGCCTCCTCGGATCTTCTACCGACAACGAGTACGCGGACGCGTCCGCGAATCTCAGACGAACGTCTAGTACACGGACACGTCCGCGATCCTCAGACGGACGTCGAGTACACGGACGCCTCCTCGGATCTCCTACCGACGTCGAGTACGCGGACGCGTCCGCGAATCTCAGACGAACGTCGAGTACACGGACGCGTCCGCGATCCTTCGATCGACTTCGTTAAGGCAGACTAGACGAGTCTCTATTTCAATCTTTTCTGACAAATTTTTTTTTATGAAACTGGAAATAATTTGTCGAGTAGACGGACGTGGAGTACGCAGACGTCAAGTAGACGGACGTGGAGTACACGGACGGACGTCGAGTACACACTCGCGTCCGCGTCCCGCAAACCGATCTCGAGTACGCGGACGTCTAGTACACGGAAGGACTTCGAGTAAACACTCGCGTCCGCGTCATGCCGACCGACCTTGAGTACGCGGACGTCGAGTACACGGAAGGACTTCGAGTACACACTCGCGTCCGAGTCTCGCCGACCGACCACGAGTACGCGGACGTCGAGAAGACAGACGTGTTCTCCACTCGACTACCGTCGTCGCGTACGCCGATACGGCAGGCAAGACAAGTCTCTAATTTAAACTTGTAAACATTTTCTGAAACTGGAAATAATTTGTGTCCGCGACTCGCTCACCGACCTCGAGT
>NW_022731054.1:0-549 GCF_011630105.1 Anneissia japonica | reverse complement strand
CAAAAAGTGACAATGTTAAAAAGTTGAGTCAAAATGTAATTTTTTTTGTTAGGCAAAGTGAGATAAGCTTAAACAAACACTATTCCATTGAAAGTTTGAAGTTTTTCGGAAAAGTACTCGAAATATGGCAGAAAGTGAAAAATATGCACTAAGAGCTCAACTCGGTGAAATAAGCACTTTTGTGCAAAAAGTGACAATGTTAAAAAGTTGAGTCAAAATGTAATTTTTTTTGTTAGGCAAAGTGAGATAGGCTGAAACAAACACTATTCCAAAGTACTCGAAATATTTTGGAAAGTCAAAAATTTGCACTAAGTGCTTAACTCGGCGAGATAAGCACTTTTGTACAAAAAGTGCTAATGTTAAAAAGTTAAGTCAAAATATAATTTTTTTTGTTAGGCAAAGTGAGATAGCCTGAAACAAACACTATTCCATTGAAAGTTTGAAGTTTTTCGGAAAAGTACTCGAAATATGTCGAAAAGTCAACAATTTGCACTAAGTGCTCAACTCGGCGAGATAAGCACTTTTCTTCAAAAAGTGACAATGTTAAAA
>NW_022731052.1:1490-2159 GCF_011630105.1 Anneissia japonica | reverse complement strand
TCACCTTTATTATCGTCATAATGACTAATTAGTATTATTAATGTAAATATTACTAATTTATGGTTGTTTAATATTATTGTTGAAGTAGAATGTTGTGAGTAAACAGAAGACGAACACATTAATAAATAACTCTTTTAAATTCATATACAATAGCATTCAAATCTCTTTTGGCAGTGTGGTGGTCCTGTTTTACTAAAATATACTGTGTACTTTATTTCAATCATATATTGAAGAAAAAGGATGCAAAAACTTAGATTTACATTAAATAACTTGTGGCCGAGTTGACTTGTGGCCGAGTAGAACGTAGCCAATTTTTTTGTGGCCGGAACTTTTTGTGGCCGAGTTGATTTGTGGCCGAGTTGACTTGTGGCCGAGTTGACTTGTGGCCGAGTTGACTTGTGGCCGAGTTGACTGTGGCCGAGTTGACTTGTGGCCGAGTTGACCTGCACCCTTGACCACCGCCCCTTCATTTTCGCATTTTTTTGTTTTTATCTCGTGCAATAAAAGTATGGCGCGCCAAATATTACATTAATGCTTGGCGTATTAGGAAAATATGGTATTGCACATATCAGGCCGGCCCATGCCAGGACATACGTACTTTTATTACCCAGTCAGAGATGCCAAGTTTGTCAATGAGCCGGTAGTGAGAAGAATCAGACAATCGATGGA
>NW_022731052.1:0-1466 GCF_011630105.1 Anneissia japonica | reverse complement strand
TCCTGTGCCAATTTGATGATCAGATACTTGACAAGGTTCACTTTGGATTTATTTGGGTGAAAGAAGGCAGTTTTGTTTTTCCAAACCATAAAACAATATTTCTTCAGGTCCTTCCACCAATCACCCCAATGAATGAAAATTTAAATAGAATATTTACGAATTATGGGCTTCAAAAATCCATTAATGTATGGCTGTAAACGCTATTGTCGGACTTTCCTGGTCCCCCGTGATTTCTAGACGTCCACTTTTTAAAAACTATTTTCACATCGTTCCTCTTATCGCGAAATTCTATAATACTAGGCCTATGCATTGCATATTAATTTTCCAACTCCAACTCTTCTCCGTTAGTTTTTAACTGTGCGACAACATTTGTTGGAAATTCAGCTCCAGCGATTACAGATTGATTATCATTGTAGGCCTGACGACATAAAACGTTCTTCTTCAGGTCCGAAATTCTGGTTAATGTAAAAAATTCTGTATTTTTTAAAACAAAAAAGTCATATTTCTAGCCAAAAAATAGCTAAAATATTGAGATTCTTATACAAACCTTATGGCATTTATGATTCTGATATGTTATTCAATTAAGCTGATGATATCAGTGTTTAAATATCAACAAATCTCCGATATTTGTTGTTACCAAAGCATGTTTCTATAGCCGAAACAATTTCCACAAATTTGAATTTTTATTGGCTCCAGAGATATTCATGATAAGCATGTTGATAAAAATATCTCTGCGTACCAATGCCGTAGCCAGCTATTGGGACAGTCCCAGACAATTTTTCTAATAGGTCCACAGAGAATGGGTTCACATTTTAAAAAATGGGTCCAATGTAATTTTCTGCATAAAATGGGTCCACATTTGAAAATTTAAGAAAATGGGTCCAGATTTTTAATATTTTTGTGTAAAATTTCCACATTGTTTGAATTTACGCGTAAAGTGGGTCCACCCTGATATTTCCCTTACTGTTTGAAAATACGGCATTGATCTCTACCAAACACTGAGGTTTGTCATCCGATTATACAATAAAACTGCATTTATTTTATTTCCGATCTATACTCTTGGCCTAGGCCTACTGTACAATATTTTAAAACACACTGACTTCCAAACAAAAATATATCACAATAGTTTTCACTGATTATAGACACACAAAAATATTCAATTGAAAATATGAAATTTGATTCCTAGAAGCCGATTTACAATGTATGGAGGAGCTGTTACAGGATCGGAAAGTTGTATGTTTGTTAAACTTAAAGGGAAAACTTTTATTGTCATGTATAATGCAAGATAAAGTGCTATAGGCAGTAGGTATCCCTTTATCCTTCATTAAGTAGGCCTAAGTTTTTATAAATAAATAATGTCTCCGCATTTAATGTCTTTTTAATAGGCCGGTTTATTTATCACTTTATTCAAACGTCCATTGTATGAAGCAAATACACAAAAATATACAGTAGGATAGTATCACAAT
>NW_022731051.1:0-793 GCF_011630105.1 Anneissia japonica | reverse complement strand
GTTGGGTGTTGCGAAGAGAACCGACCGAAAACATGGAAGGTTGCCGACTGTGCGCGTTCGACGTGTACTGCAGCTCGGACGAACGCTCGGACGAGTACCATCCGATGCTGAAGGGCGAGCGCCTCTACGAATCCTACGGCGTCCGGGAGCGGCCACGGGTCGTCGAAAACATCCGCGAAGCGCTGGCGTCTATGGAACCGACGATGGAGGACGTCACCTCAGAAGAAATGGAGAATCACTTCGATCGTCACGTCGTGCCCAGTTATCGACGAGTGTGCGAAGAGCAGCTGCTTGTGTTCAGGAGCCTCGAAAGATCCATGGCTTCCAAGATGACCGACGGCGAGGCTCCCTCCCAGCAAGACTTCAGAACTTACAAGGCTACGTGTCAGGAAATACAGAAGCTCATTAAAGAGTTATCCGAAGACAAGTCTTCGTAGAACAAATTAAAAATAAAAAGAAAGTAATACCATATAGATTTTTGTGTGTCTTTTATTTATTATTTCAATATTCATTTGACATAGTATACAAAACAATTTGGCGGGTGTTGGAAAGAACAACATTTGTAAAAAAAAAAATTATTCTCGGGAATCGGTGTCGTCTACCACTCATCTCATCAAGTCGTCGAGAGTGGCCGCTTCTTGTCCGACAAAACATTCTCTTCCGGTCATCCGGCGATGCAGTGATGTCAACGAGTCGACGCAGCGTCTTTCCAAAACAGATCTGTTCCGCTCGTCGATTTTCACGGCCGACCCGAAATTTACGAGTTCGGCGCGGTCCGTGATCAAGTCGACGA
>NW_022731050.1:0-522 GCF_011630105.1 Anneissia japonica | reverse complement strand
AATAGCTTTAAAAAGTTACCTAAAATCGTTTTACGATCGCATGATGATCTCATCGGCCAAACACCATTCGTAAAATAGGAGGTTCGTAATTGAGAAGTTCGTAATTGGGAAGGTCGACTGCAGTCGACCTTCTCAATTACGTACCCTTTGGTCTAGAAGGCGTTCGTAATTAAGAAAATTCGTAATTGAGAAGTATTAAAAAATAGCGCCCTCTAGATAGATTTTCTAACCATGTGTGAGCGCTTAACGATCGTCACGGCCAATTTGTATGGTCTATGACCTGGTCTAAGTTTACACAGAATATTTTCAATGTAGGCCTACAGGACTTCGTAGCAAACAACAACACATTCTAAACTATTCTATATTATTACTGTATAGACGAACCTCTCTCCAAAATCAAGAAGTACTCCGCATGGGCGACAATCATTCGTTTAAACATGTGCTTGTTGCGCAGATAGATTAATGCTTTGCGCTGATTGGCTATGCACGCTCCAGGGTTTTAGCATTGTGAACCAGCCGCCA
>NW_022731049.1:0-1256 GCF_011630105.1 Anneissia japonica | reverse complement strand
GTTCAAGTTGTCCCATCGTCTATCATTGCCCCGTAACACCTGTATCACTTACCATTCCCATGAGGCCTCATTATCACCTCATTTGCCTTCGTCTGCAGGTGTTTCATTGAAACATGTAACTCATACAATGACAGGTTCCAATGTGTTAAATCAGAAACAGATACATGCGATGTTTATCTGCCGTGAATTTGATTTATGAAAATAAAATATGAAGTCTGTATAATAGGTATATTTGTCGTATGACTGTCACTGTTAGTTATGAGAAAGGGTTTATAAAATGTTTGGAAATGTTCTCTGCGTATTAATATGACCTGCAAACTGAGTGAGATCATAACAATTTGCTGTTAGAAGAACTTGAATTTGCCATTAAACTTTTGACAGTTCTTGTTGAATATATTGATAGAAACTAATTTTATCAGTGCTGTTTTTTGATCATTATTTGAAGAGTGAATTATAGCCTATACCGGTATTTTTGTTGAATATTGTAGCTTTCCATAAAAATATAAAATCAATAAGACAAACTAAACAAGTATGTGTCTGTTAAACAAATATACATATTTCTCACAAGTCTTGTCATAGCCATAGGTATATAAGCTTTATTTAGTGATCAGAACGATTGCAAAAAATGGGTGTATGTAAGGGATGATTTTGATGCGAGCTCAGCTGATCAATAAAATAAGAACATTCGTGCCTGGGCCTATATTAACACAGGCATGTCCTTGACATTTCAATTGAAAAAGCTTTATACAATAATGAATATATATTTAGCTGTTGCATGTGTCGGTTGTCTGTCAATGTTGACATTGTTGTCTGATAACCTATGCGCATAAATGCTCTATTAAAATGTCGAAGACTGTTTATAACAATATTGTTTGTTTGAAGTTTGAAATACACTTTCAAACAGTGTAGGCCTAAGCATAGACTGATGGATACCGTATTAACTATAAACATGTGGTTCAGTTTTTTGAAAGGTTCAGATTAGCTAACGGTAATGAAAAACTCGATAATAATAAGTTTAAACACTTATGAAAATGGAAATAATAAAGTATAATTTTTAATCTTCTTTTTGTAAAATTTGAACAAGTAAAATGCCTAAATATGGTAATAGAGGTTACGTTCATTCTCTTCAAAATATTTTTTGCCAACTATGCACAATTCATATTCAACGGGGAAAACTAGCCTATACAACATCATCATAATGAGAAAGTTTGTTTAAAACTGTGGGTAAATAATAACATATAACACTTCATTGTCAT
>NW_022731048.1:0-1039 GCF_011630105.1 Anneissia japonica | reverse complement strand
ATGTACCTTTGAGTCGAATCCTGTTCTTTGTGGGTTTACATCGTTGGAAAGGAATAGATGGAGTATACAAGAGCAACATCATCCAGTCTGCCAAACGATCATACTTTGAATTCAGCTAATGGTATGGCAACGTTATTCCACATTTTATTTTTGTAAGCACTATTAGACCTACTGTGTAATACAGCAGTGTTTAAAGCCGACCTCCTAAGGACTCCAAACATGCGCGTGTGTTCATGTCAGTTTTGCATTAATATACACAATTGATCATTATACTGTATAAACATTTGTCAATTTCAATTTCTTCTTTCAGACAATTATTTGGTTTTACACATAAGTATTGTAACTCCTACTACTACTATTATATTATTATTATTACTTTTTTAATTACAGGTCACTACATCTATTCATCAAGTGACAAATCTGTGCTGTATTCACCATTACTCACGTCATCAGGTTCTGAAGCTTGTTTTTCTTTCTGGTATTTCATTGCCTCCGGAAAACAAGGACAAATTCGGATATATCTTCAACCTTTATACGGACACATCAGAGAGCCGCTAGCAGGGAACCATCAAGGACATGGTGATCAATGGCATTTGCAAAACGTTCCTCTTCCTGAACCCATACCAACTACATTTTACGTCAGTTTACATTAACAATACTTAAACTTAGTAATACTTTACTGTAAAATAAGAATCATGCTCATTTGCTTACGAATAATTTGTTTTATTATCAAAACTCTTAAATAATTTTTAGAGAATAATAATATATAGATAGTGTATGGACAGTTTTTTGGTGGGCTGATAATGTTAACTAATGTGATAGGCCTATAGGATGCCTTGAAACTTTCAGTCGCAGAGCTGAAAAAAAGATTTTCTTAGAACTAAGGATGTGGATTTGGAAATTCTTAAAACCAGTTTAATCCACATAAAACTAGACGATTCCCACTCTTTCATCACATAATGAATGACCAAATCAACCCAAGTGGTGGAAAAAGACGACTTACAATTTGATAAAATCACTATGCCTTTATCCCCACAGC
>NW_022731047.1:0-2593 GCF_011630105.1 Anneissia japonica | reverse complement strand
GCAATTTTCATGGCACAAAAAATGACTAGAATTTATCTATCTATTTTCTTGAAAGTTGAAATCACATAATGGCCATTCCTATGTCTCATCTGGTAAAAGACACACCATAAAAAACAGCATGTCAATCCCTATCAGGTATATATTATAAACATGATTATGATTGGCTATCATTTTATTAGTCCATGTAAAGATTCCATCCACTACTGTAGACAGGCTATTGCAAATCTGGAGTCAATGTGGCTACATTGACTACTGTATGCTCGACTATTTTACCTAGGGAGCTTTCGACGCAGAATGTAATGACGTCACTAAGAAGTCATCTGCGCATGCGAGAACGTTAAGGGTTTGCTTTCTGAATCTCCCTATTGCAACTGCTTGCTGACCAGTGTGGGGTGCAGCTTGTGCCTGAATGCACCAAACTGGTGCGATAAATGCTAAGCAATGACAGGTTACCCCTCTTACATCCTATGGGGAGTTTAGTTGAATATATTAGTGCCAACAAAAGTGTCGCCAACCTTTTTGTTGCTGTATTTAAACAAGAAAAACATTACTATAGCGTACTCAAACAACTCATTTGATTAATCATGACTATTGTAGCAAAAATATTAAATACCTAAATATTTCAATGTACAAAGATTACAGCAATATGAATATAAGTTACCTTTTTATACGGGTAGGCAGAATGCATATCCTTACAGCATCTTCATTTAGATTTCCTTAGAACATCCAACTACAACCATTATTTCTCATTGAGATCTTATAAACAAAGTTTTTCTTATCTGTACCCTTAAAATTCCCAAACAAGAGGTTCTTAAGAATTACAACTTGTAGAGGGCGTTCACAGATTCCATTTGGCATATTAAAAACAAACAATTATTGTAAGATGACTGCCTTCCAATGTTTTCAAGATATAAAGTACTTTCACTTTCAGTAGAGTGTAATTTCTTATGATCAACAATGCACAACAAATTGAGTTGCATTCCAAGTGAATTTCTTCATATCTCTCAAATATAAAATTATACTGAACCAGTTGGAGAGAGCAATTTGATACTTCCCTTTGCAACACCTGTTTGGTATGCTAATAATAATGGATTTTCTATTGCCACAGCAACCAGATTTACTAATCCAGGTTAGTTCCACATACTTATAAAGTTCAAAATATCAAAAATCCAAAACTACCAGAGCCTACTGGTATATATCCTGTGATAAAATAACTTCTGATTTGGGTAACTTGGACGAAGAACACTTGCGATGTGAATTACAAGCATGAATTGGAGACCATTTGTAATGTGTATGTAAAGACAATCGGGCAATAACAGTAGAATTAACCGCTAGCCCTGTAGGCTATTTACCTATTGTCTAGGAATTATGGCCGGATTGTTTGTCGGATAATGCAAAGAACTGGAATGAATGCACTATCTATTCAGATGCCACTGCACTAAACAACAGTATTTGGAATTGAACTGAAATGCAATCATGCTCAATCGCTCGGAAAATCACTTCGCTCGCTGAATCACACATGCAGTAAGAGTCTCCATCTGAAATTCTTATATACACGATTTGACAATGTTCATTTTAACGTTGTTTTACGTGTGATAACACTCTGGAAATTGATCGCAAAAATTATGTAGAGAATTCTCCAAAGGATGCTAAGACCGCAAACATTCTCCACTGCATAAATAAGTCGTATGGCGAATGTGGCCATGTGAAAAGAAAATTATGTAAAATGCCTCAATTTTTATTATCATCAAGAGAGGATTCTTCTAGGACAAAAATTAATCACAATCTTTGATTGCAAATATAGATACATGTTGCATGTAGATAATAAATTATATCGTTGACAGCACCGGAATATATTCATTCCTTGTTTAGGATATCTTGTTCCGGAGTTCATTCATCATACGAATTGCAACATACTTTGTAACTGTTATATGTACAGTAATGTAGTCTAAAAATGTAATTTGGGGTTTCTCTATAGTAGAGTATAAGTTCTAATAAGACTGACGAAAATATTTACAATAAACTTTAATCAAAATGGCACATTCAATTGAAAGGCATTCGTTTTTCTTTTACTCAAAGGTTAAACCAAAAAATTACATAATAATTACGAACAACCGTAATAACAATTTGTTTAATAAAAAATGTTAACTGGATGTAAAGAGAGTTTCAAAAAATAAGGTTTCAATAAAAGATATTGACCATTAAGATAATACTTTATTAGTCCATGTTAAAGATTCCCCATAAAGTTTAGGGAAAATATTATACAATAATTTGTATTATATTCATTTATGCACATTGCCAATTAATCACCATCTTATACAATAAGTGATAATTCTTTTCACAACACAGACACACATGATTTTTTGCAAATGCAGGAAAAATGTTTGGTTGGACTTAAACCCAGGACCCTAGATTAAGAAGGCAAGCACCTTAACCATCAAGATAGAAAACCTCTTCCATAAGTTGTTGTTAAAGGACAAATATTTACTTATTTATTTATCTATTTCTGTCTTTTGTGTGACTACACGTTCAATGATGCAGCACTGGTATCACAGTATGGATCACAAGTAAAAAGAATAAAAGAAAAGCAAAA
>NW_022731046.1:0-833 GCF_011630105.1 Anneissia japonica | reverse complement strand
TCTTAACGAAAAATATTAAGCATTACGTTTATTCCAAAGCAGAGTCATTGTATATATTTCCATGGGCTAATAAAATAATAAAAAAAAAACATTAATATAATTTATGTGTAATTAAATATGGTCGACCATGGGCTAGGATATCTGTCGATGTTAAAAAAATAATAAATATTCATAGATTATTTTTTATTCGGTATTGCAAACCCTACTATTGTTGATGAAGAAACATAGTTAATAAAATTTGGCTGAGCTTATTGTCGGTAGTGGTAACGAAAGTTATTAAAGGTTACGTTTATTCTAAAGCAGAGTTAATGTATATTGTTCCATGAAATAATAATACTGAAAACAATTATCAATCTAGTTTATGTGTACCGAAATATGGCCGACCATTGGCTAGGATATCTGTCGATGTTTAAAAAAAATATTTACTAGGCCTATGATATTAAATCGGTATTGCAGCGGCCTTACTATTGTTGATGTAAAAAGACACGAAAATTGTTTTTACTTACCGTTAATTCGATAAAATCCAAATTCGTCTGGTATACTTGCAATGCCAGGTTTAGAGATGATATGTTCTAAGGTCTGTAACACATGACTGTATTTCTTTTCGGTGCAAACAAATAGAATGAATCATAGGCCAAAGGCCTTTCCGTGCAAACGAATAGGTATGGAATAAATCCTTGGTCCAAGACCTACAACAAAAGCTGTGCAATAAATTCCGTCTATACCGATTCCTAGGCCCAAAGCCAAAAAACAAGAGTTGTGCAATACATTCCGTATAGAACGATTCCTAGGCTCAAGGCCTGTGACACATTATTTTTTTTTCGGCGCAAACA
>NW_022731045.1:0-3289 GCF_011630105.1 Anneissia japonica | reverse complement strand
ATTTAAAAAATGTTGGTGTTTTGGTTTCTCTGAAACAGGATTTGCGACAAGTGACTGGTTTGGCTTGCCTTTGCCACATATATAAAACAATATATTTATAAAGAGCAACACGTTAACAAATGTTTAGCGAAATGCTAACAGAAGTATCATTGGAATGCTAACGTTTTAATACAAATTATACAGGTTAAGCATAATAAAGTTTGAGGCAGCAAGTGCATGACATGTAGCTCTACAGAAAATGTTGCCCACTATATATTTTCAACTCTTGATATTGATTAGTCACAGTTCATAATGTACAATATAGTTAATTAGTTATCGCAAAAGGTTTACCCCTTCAGCATGCTAATAGGCATTTTTCGTTTTGACTACGCGGCCAGTCTACTACAAACTAATGGACCGTGACGGCAACACCAAGACTCTGTTCGCGTACTACACCAAGAGCTGTTTTCGTTTTTTTAAGGCGACTACGACGACGCAGCACACGTACATAGGCCTACGGAGGGGAGAGTCGACCGTGGTTTTATTACCAGAGAACAATGTTCCCTTGTTTTATATTTGTAAAAGGAAATGCGAGAAAAAACTTTCGTCAAATACTGTATACAAAATAAAAAGTTTCCAGAAAACACTGAGTGATGTTTCGCTGTTGGCTAGGATCTACATAGGCTAGGCTAGGGAGGCCTAGCTGTCAAAAGAATCGTTAACCAGGAGAAGAGGGGTGTCAGGCCTGCTCAGGCAATTTGCCAAATGCAACGATGATGTACAAATAAATAACAATTTTAAACAGAGGTACTCACATAATAATAGCAAGGCTTGATCCACGATATCAAGGGCGGACGCCCTAGCTAGCGGCACCAGATAATGTGTTTTCTCTTACCCGAAATCCACCCTGACAAGGCTAGGCTAGCCTAGCCTAGGCCTAAGCCTAAGGCCCTTTTTTCACTAGATCCCCTGATTCACCTAATTTTATGTTGTGACTATTCATTCTCATTTATTGCATGTGTATAAATAGGCCTTCATAAAACATTTAATTACTCACTTGTATTAATAATTAATTCATTATTAAACGAACATGCTCGATCGCGGATGCGATGAAAATTGCAACCCCAACAAAAAAGTTACCAGCAGTTTGCCAAACAATCCGGTGATCTGATTGGTCAATATTAGGGTAGTCGCCACTACGCCAAATTCAGAAATTGGGGTTGTCGCGGAAGCTGTCACAACGCCGATTTAGCCAATAAGGTTTGTGGGCATGCGCAGATGTCTGTTACGCTCTATTAGTTCGTAGTAGACTGGCCGCGTAGTCAAAACGAAAAATGCCTAGTGGGTCTACGGCTACGGTCACACTAGAGTTTCAAGCCTGGCTTGACTCACCGCGGGTGAGATTTTCGTAATGTGACCGCATCTGCACCGACTCGCGCCTAGCGTGACCTCGATCTCAATCTACCTATCTTGATCCCGGCTCAGCACCCATATTGACCCTGGATTGACCCTGGCGTGACCCGAGATTGACATGTCCTCGTCGGCTGTCGACCAATCACAGTCGATGACGCCGTTGCATTTAGAAGTTCTTCATAAAAGTTAATTCAAATTTTAAATTATAATAATGCGATTGATTTGGAGCGACCAGGAAACTGCTGACCTGGTAGATTTGTGGGGCCAACCCGAGCTGAGAGAAAGGATAGAAAATAAAAAAACAAACAACAAAACGGGAATTTTTGGCGTGCTTGCTGACAGATTAGCCAGTCTCGGACATGAGAAGAGAACGACGGCCTAAATTCAAACAAAAGTGAAGGCATTGCGAGCCCAATACAAGCTGATAAAAGATCAGTTGAAAAAGAGTGGTTTGGGCACGTCTGGTGTAAAATCTTTGATTGCGATCCACATAATCACACGCGCGTATATCGAATCCCGTAAAACAGAGTTGGCTAAACTCTCTCTCTACGGCTCTGCTCTTTCGACTTTCATAAGTTGGAGGTCAATCCAACTAGTGTGACCGACCCAGAATTTCAAGCCTGGCTTGAAGTCGCACCCGCGGTGAGTCAAGCCAGGCTTGAGACGCTAGTGTGACCGTAACCTACTAGTTCTTTCACTATGGGAGGTCTACCAGATACCATTTTCTGATGTGTGTACAGGGGATATTTTAATCCAATAAATACTGTTAATAAAAATGGTCTAAATATACAGTACAATCCAAAACCCTGAAAAAAGTGCAATGAAGAATTTTTAAATTCAAAACATACATCAACATACAACTCTACAGTAAGCTTTTTTATTTTCTATTAATATATATTTTGCCACTTGGGGGCGCAATTCATATTACCATCACTCATGTTCATGTGATATTAAACAGATTTGAATATAGCAAATTAAAAGGTTATTGCCTGCAGCGAAGTCAGCTTCACTCTGCCTGTCTCTTTTATAACATGCTGTCAAGGCAAAGATCATTAATGCTGAAATATTTTAAAAGAAATAATTTATAGGGCACACATCAAATTTTGTTTTAAATATAGGAGTGCAAAAATACAAATTACAATTGTATCTAATGCACAAATAAGTCCTACTTATTAAAAGAAAAATATGGATGTATGTGTAATACTCAAATTGATACAATACAAAGAAATTACACTGGATGCCATCCAGACAAGGTTTATAGTTGGGTTCATGTGAAGGTACACCAGAGTAAGATTAGATCAAGTTCTGTATAAGAAACTTGTAAAAGAGACATGTCAGAAGCCTGATCAGAAACACTAGCTCCTAAGATATTTATCATGGATCTATTAAGTATGCTCATGGGGAGGAGCCTTTTTCTGCCTCTCTGCAACATATCTTAGATAGTCTGCCTAAATATCTCTTCTGCAATAATCTTATTTATAATATATATAAACATAACTAGTGTTGTTATGTAGTATTTTCATCTGTATAAAAATATGTAAGCCTAATCATCCATCCATGGTGTCATCTCTTCTGAGGTTGACGTGAGCCTAATGCAGTATTTCAATTGCCAAAAATGATATATAAAATGTGAGGATTTTATGAAGATGTTTACATGGATTCGAACCAGCACCATGAGATTGGAAAACAGGCAGCTTTACCACTAAGTCGTAATTCTGTTCCACCAATTACATGATTGCAGGACCCAATCCCACGTTTTATGGGTTGATAGGAGACAGCAATGCATAAATTTGAGCACTTCAGGAAATGCCTTCACTTGACAATGTTGATGAAAGCATCAATTTCGTTTTATAAGACATCAAGACCCCATAAAAATTTAGTAAAAATAAATTCTGCC
>NW_022731044.1:0-1970 GCF_011630105.1 Anneissia japonica | reverse complement strand
TCTAAGCGTAGCGGCATAGCTATGTTAAATTTAATGAATACTAGGCCTTTAGCTTACCACTGGTACCTGTCGTGATGGCCAGTACCAGAACACAAGGCCCTAGGCAATATTAATATTCTCTAATTCATTTAATAATACAAATTAGTAGGCCTAGTGTAGAGCCTACCCTAGGCCTACACTACTTGCTGTAGACTGGGGCCTGTAATTATGCAGCCCTGTAGCTAGGCCTAGGTTATGATAGTTTGTGTGTCAATACTAAATTTAATATTTATGCATTTTCATTATATTCTTTACTGACTGAACCTATATAAAGATTAATATATTATGATTTTTAATTTCTCCACCACGCATATATTTCATCAGAAACTATGATATACTGTAAATGGTAAATTTTCACAGGGATGCATTTTTATTTTCCCGGTCTTGTTAGACCAGCAAGTAAATTTTTGGAAGACGATGCTATTATTGGAGGGGTGAAGGGCTATTGCATCAACATTGACCCATCCCATAAAGTGTGTTATTTTATTGGCGAAAGACCTCGAGATGCAATTTTTTAATGCTTTAAAGCAACTACTGTACACTGTAGTTGTAAATGTTGGATAAAAACCAATGCTTTTTAAAAGTTTATGTTAAAAGAATGAAAGTGGCAAAGTTTCAAAAAGCAAAGGAACTGTCATAAATTGTTGGATGGGCTTTATGTAAATAGTAGAAATTTAATTTGGTAATAAATACACAGGTGAGACGGTACGTAAGTGTAATGTTTGTTTGTTGATTAAAATGTATCCTGCATCATGCACAGATGAGATTTGAGTGAAGTGATAAATGTTCATAATTTTTATCAGATAGTGAGTAATGATGAATGTTGAGTTACTACTGTTAGGGTAATTGTAGAATAATGACAAGCAAAGACAACTTCAAATCTCATTTGTAATTTGGTGGTTCTTAAAAGAACCGTTTGGTTTGGAAAAAAATTGGCATGCCACACATGATCTGGCTTTCTTCTTTCTTCAAAGATGCAATTCGTCAATGGTGTTTCTTGCCATCATCTTCAGGAAGACCTCAGATGGAGTGTTGTTCGTGATTCTACAAAATGAAGTAGTAAAAAGCATTATTTCCAACATGAAAAATTGTTGCAAAATCAATAAATAAAAATGTGGGCCTGTCGATATGGACAAAAGGCTACAGTACAGTATTATACATGAATATAATTATAATAATCGGTCGGCCCCTTGCCTGGGGAAAATTATTTTTAAATGAAAATGATAGGTAGGACCATGGGCAGGATTCAGCAAAGCTAGCCTAGGCCTATAAAGCCTAGGCCTACAACAAAAATATTTTCGTTATTTATAATTATCTTTTGTGTTTTTTTACGAATATACAGCAATTTATTAATAACGACTGGTTTAAAAGCGCTTTACATAATAGTCCGGCAGCTTAGTGTCATATTTTGACTTAATGTGGACGTTCCGGACAAAAGCACCAATTTTTTTATGGTCATAGAATTCAATTTTTGGTAGGAACCACCTCATCCAAGGTCATTATGGCCGTCATCTTGGAATTCAAAATGACCGCCTTAAAAAACCTATGTTTATCTATATCTCCGCTTCTAAACCACTTGGAATTATAATTCCGACACCTGAAAATATGTTTATATGGGCAAAGAATACTATTGTACCATTCTTGACCTGGCCAGATTGCCATAAATAGGTCATTTAAGGTCATTCAAGGTCAAATATTTAATGGCTTTAAAAATACGTAATTGTCATGACATCAGAATCATACCCAGGGTCTCAGAATTCAAAATTTTACAGCGAAACTACAGTATTTCATGCAAGGCCATTCTGGCGGCCATTTTGAATTACTTCAAAATGGCTGCCACGCAAAACCTATATTTATCAATATATCAGCATTGAAACCACTTCCAATATATGAATTATGATGTCTAAAATTATATTTTCATGTTTGTGGGT
>NW_022731043.1:0-524 GCF_011630105.1 Anneissia japonica | reverse complement strand
GCCTCTGAGCTAAAACAGTTGTGTCGAGATGCTCAAATGAAGGTGTCTGGTACGAGGCGGGAGATAGTTTTGCGCCTACTTGGCATAAAAGATGTGAAGAACAGAATTTTAAGAACTTTAATTCCCTTTTTTCGTTCTGCCGGGTAAAATCAATTACATTAGGCATGTCGCGCTAGCCTATCCTACTCTAGGCCTAGACTAGCTAGGATGGTATAGGCCTAGCCTTGAAGGGACGAAGGTCCCAATGAAAAACAACGCTCCTTGATATCTAACATTGTCTATTTAACTTCACAATAATTCATTATTAGACCTATAGTTGTTTTTTGGATTTCACTTCACAAATCTGAACCCCATAAAAAATGTACACTTCCTAGACCATGCAGTCTTCAAAATAAAAATTGTAACCTTTTGTAATCAACTACATTTTACACATACATACACATTTTTGAAACTTTATTTAAAAAAAACCTAAACCATAATTCACCACTATAGACACTGTTTGAGTAAAATAAAAAATTACGACT
>NW_022731042.1:317-1178 GCF_011630105.1 Anneissia japonica | reverse complement strand
GCTAAAACTGTTATTAATATTTATTATTTTATTATTATTATTACTATTATTATTAACTTTATTATATAGGTAAATAATAATAATATAATAATAATAATAATAATACTATAATAATAATAATAATAATCATAATAATAATAATAGTAATAATAATAATAATAATAATAATAATAATAATAATAATAATAATAATAATAATAATAATAATAATAATAATAATAATAATAATAATAATAATATCATTTTGTATCTGCAACAATATAGAAACAAAATAATGGTGTTTCATATTCGCGCCAACCCTTTTAGAGACTCAGACCTGCAACCTCTCGCAATCAAGGGGAGCGTCATATCTGTAAGCCACAGCAACCGATTGGTATGTTTTCCAATATGATTAGTAAATCAGGTTCAAAAAAGATAAGAACACTAATTTATTCATTACGCATTGGTTCATTCGTATGTTTTACTAAAATATGTCGTGGTCTTCATCAACGACTGATAGACATGTTATATTGGGCAATATGTCATTGATTTGCAACAGCTGTATTGTGGAGATTAAATTGTTTAAATGGAACTTATAGTTGTAGATCTATTGCTAACAGAATAGGGAGGCCGTCTTATTGCCTGGGGAAATCATTAATACCCACGGGATATCCTAGAGATGGTCATATTGAATGGGGATTAGTCAGTCACTATCAGTCTGGGGATCACTCCAGACAAATACGTACGACATACGACAACCCGTAAGAAAATAATGTATAGAATTTCTAAAGAAACCATTCTATAAAATTTCTACAGCTTTTCTATAGGCTAATTCTATATGATTTTCTAAACCAGCTTTATAGAGTTTTAATAGATTTTCTA
>NW_022731042.1:0-192 GCF_011630105.1 Anneissia japonica | reverse complement strand
CATAGAGTATTTGTATAGAAAAACAAAATTTTATAGAGTTTCTTTAGAAACATTTTTATTTTCTATAGAACTACAACAATTACTATAGAACTTTTTTTATATAGAATTTATATAGAATTTTCAATAGTTATATCGACTTTTATAGAATTCCCATACAATTCTATAGAAAGTTAGACGAATTATATAGAAAAA
>NW_022731041.1:3699-5253 GCF_011630105.1 Anneissia japonica | reverse complement strand
GTCGATATAATTACCACGCAAGCCAACTTTATCTAGCGTGAATTTCACATCCACCCTTTTTTTTTAGTTTTGCTATCGCCGATGGCTGCTTGGAAGATTAACTTATGGTACAATGCACAGCATTAAAGCAGTGCGTACTCTTATTCTTCTCTAGTCTAATACACAATGAATGACACATATATGCCTTAACCTACTATAATACACCCATTCCTAATAATAGCACACCATTGTGCTTAAGTCAGGCATAGCAATGGAGTCTTTAGTACAAAATGGATGTTATTTTTGTAACAGAACTACTACAGTAGAAGAGCATGATCACACAAAGGAATTTAAAATATTTAATTGTTATTTGAGTTTGTTGTGAACATTTATACTCTGTCAACAGACTAGTTTTTATATTGAGTACAACTGTAATTTTTTTTCTAATACTGCATAATTAGAAATTTCACAAAATTGTTTAAAATCTGTGCTCAAACTGAGTCATTTAAATAAATAAAAAGTTCAAAATTCTTCATTTGTGCCCTTTTGGAAAATCAGTTGGTAGTACATCACATTGCAAAACAAAGTGCAGGATTAATGCAAAAACGACAACAACTGATATAATTATAATTAGGCCCTAAAACTTAATTGATATTTTGATTAAGAATTGTTTAGTGGGTGAGAACTATCTGTTAAGATTCTTTACTTTTTTACTGGTAAATTTGTTCAGAAAAATTTAGCTATGCACGCAGTCTGAGGCATTATCCCTTTTGAGTGAGGTTTAATGACTTTAAAAACAACAACACATACTGTATAGTTGTTGCCTATACGTATAAATTGGAATGATATTCATTTGTTGAAGAAAGAAGGCCAGCTTTAATAGACTATAGGCCTAATCAATGGTTTTATTATTTTACAACCTCAAAATTTTCACTCTGGTTGGCCAGTTATTTTTACCGGTAAAATTGATGGCTGAAACGGCTTCGGGAGAACACTGACTTTGTAAATAATTTTCACACATATCATCTAGTTGTTTATTTTGTTGTAGAATTTTTCCAGCCTGATTTATGATACGTAGTATTCTGTTATAATCATTTTCACTTAAATTAGCAAACCATACATAACTTCCAAACAAAAAAGCGTTTCAATAACAGAATAAACAAGGCTCATTATACATCAACAGTGAATGACCGCAATTTCCTTAAGAAACGGAGGCGCGTCACACCATTCTTAAAGCCCCATTCCCGGCAACATTTCAGTTTTTAAGAAAAATCTAATTTTTGTATAATGTTATAAAGATTTATAAATATAATACAGAATTGCTAGTTTAACTGAATTTAGACATTCCTAAGAATGAAAAAAATGTAAAATAAGACATTTGAATTTTGATTTTTTGTGTTCCACACAAAAAATAAATGCGGATGAATTTTTCATGTTTCATTTTGCGATAGGTCGGGAGAAGAAATATCGTAGGCGCCGAAAACATTAGCCTATCCAACGCTGCTAGGCTAGGCCTAGCCTTACCTCGATTTAGGTTCTGTTATCACACATAAAAACGGCCGACATGATATTTTC
>NW_022731041.1:2008-3548 GCF_011630105.1 Anneissia japonica | reverse complement strand
ATGGTAATATTTTATGAGAAATAGTCTGTATTTCTCTTTTTTTTATTCTTTTGCGTAAAACTAAAATTCATGCCAATATTTTTCCATGATTTATAATAATTGGAGTAATGCAAATGCATATTTTCTAAAAAAAAGTCAGTTTTTAGTGAAATTTTGCCGGGAAGGGGGCTTTAACAATTTTATCACACTGCTTCCCCGAGTTTAACTTATTATCAATCTCACTAAGTTGCTAGAATATCATTTGAAAGAGGTCATCATTTATTAATTAATTAATCTAATTTGGTCAAATAAGTACAGATCGTGCTGCAACTTTGATTTTAATGCAAATTTACAATCAAACTATTATGCCATGGCCAGTGGCAGACTCACAAATTTTGAGAGAAAAATGCGATATGCCTAAATATGGTCATATGATGACATCACATTATTACAAATAAACTGGTTTTTTTTCAAAGAATATTAATTTCATAATCTTATATGGTATATGATAAATTTCAACATGTACAGATCTTTCAAAATCCAGTTGGAGGGAGACCACTATAATTTAAAAATGTATGGATTCATAGCATGTAAGAACATACTTTATTGACAGTGAGTTGAAAGTTCAATATATGGGCACTTTTCAATCAACATCATCAGATCCCTTATCAATTATTATATTACAGATAACAACAATTTAACAATATTATAAAACCATTAATTTTTTTTACTACAAATAAAAATATTGATTTGATCATGTGATTTATTTATGAGCTCATATTTTTAAAAGACATCAGACAATAAATACTGTAAGTCATCATCAATCGAACAACAAATAAACAAAGTGATCAATAAACAATGTGAAGGGAGAATATAAAAATGTAAAAAAGAAAATTATTATATGAAATGAACACTTAATAATAAACATTAAAAAAATAAAATTGAACAGTTAAAACAATGGTACAGTATGTAATGATAATACATAGGCCTAGGCCTTGCCTACATACATATTAATGATAAATAAAAATATGGTTAAAAAATATAAATAATTATAAGTTAAAAACTTGACATAGGCCTAGGCCTGAATAATAGCCTAGGCCTAGTAGTAGTAGTTCTACTACTTTCTAAGCCTAGCTAAGGACCAATCCTGATGATAAGCCTAGTTGAAGTTCTATAGACAGAACTACTCCTAGGCCTACAGTATGTAGAAGTAAGAAGACTGGCCTAGCTAGGCCTAAGCCTATACGATCGTCGATAACGCCATGGTCGGTCCGGTTACGAAACATTCTTTGTAGGCAGGTAGCCAGGGCCATGAATGGATTGTAAAGAAAATATGATATTCTCACATAAAAGTAATTGATTAAACAAAGTACCTAACTGTGACTCACCTCAATGCCCGAATAAACAATGTTTCCTTCCGACAGTCAATTCAATAGGCCTCCAACTCTAAACCTATCATCACGAATCCGCTCTCTACTAATGTCGCGGATGCAGTGAAGCGTGTCCAAAAGTTGTAGAACGTGATAGATGGCGCTACATTACTTGTTGCATGTTGCACACG
>NW_022731041.1:0-1758 GCF_011630105.1 Anneissia japonica | reverse complement strand
GGAGAGAATAATGATAATAAACATTGTGTTCTAAAAGTCAACCCTGTTTCCTGTTTTCTTTCTACTATCCATATGCGAACACACGTGTCCGATTCGATTTCGAATTATGAAATGTGCAGGCTGCTGGCACCGTGACCTCTGACGATTAGTTCCTTCAAATTTTTTACAAAAACATAATGCAATAATGGCACACTGATTATTATTATTGTATTTTCGGTATATATTTCAGCCTCTCCGAGTTTCTTTCCTATTCTTCCTTCTTCCTTTATTCTTTCATATTTTACGTTATTTTATTCATAATTACAGATTACTTACACATACATTTAACATTTTAAGTTTTTAAATATAATTGTTTACATTTATAGGCTAGTCTCTGTATACTTGTTCTATAATTAGCATAATTCAATCTTTGTTTAATTTACAGTCAGAGCTATGTCCTGGTCTTGACTACCCTAGAGTCACTCTCAGATAGGCTTATCTTCATATGACTTATATGAATGGATACACCTTGTTCGAAGCAAGAAATCAAGTTGCATTTACTCAGTACCAAAGGCTTTTATACAAAATTAACTATTATGGAATAAGAGTTAGTACACACAATTGGATTAAATCATGGTTAATAGATAGATCCCAATCGGTATTTTGTGGATGGCTACACACATAAACAAATGTAAAATCAGGAGTACCACAAGGAACAATAGGGCCTAGGCCTATTAGGACCCCTCATGTTCTTACTCTATATTAGTGACATCACAGAATAAGGTCTGAAATGAAACTATTTGCTGACGATTGTATACTGTTTAAAAGTATTAATGATGACTAGGATACCAAACAACTTCAAGAAGATCTAGACAAAGTAGTGGAATGGTCTAACAAATGGCAAATGAAAGTTAACCCTAGCAAACGCCAAGTGATTAGAATAAGCAATAAAAAAAAAGACAATCAGTATATATAATGAGTAATGTTGTTCTCCAATCAACAGAACAACTCAGTTATCTTGGAGTAACAAAAATTAACGTAAACTGGTAGTGCAGGTCTGCCAACTAAGAAACTGTGTATTAAATTGCAGTATTTTAACGTTGATGAATACTATTTGTTAGCTACATACAGTAATGTCCTATACCAAAGCTTAAACAAGCATCCTCAACTAAAAATATTCTGGTAGGCCTACCTTAAGCGACTGACACAAACACATTGTATTATTTAATTAAGCCTATAATTATTGATATTATTATTAATATTAATGTTATTGTATCATTATCGGTATTGTATTACAAATTTATTATAAACCAAAAATGAGTTACACATTACAAATGCATACATGAGTTGATTTGATATTGCCTATTGTTTCGTTAAAAACTACGAAGACATGGTCGTATCATTCGGTTCTTTTATTCCATTATATAATTTTAATGCTGTGTGTTGGCCATAGTCTACCAATAACAACGAACCCCAGCCTGCATACCGCATTATCTGCTTGGCATGGGTCATCTTAGCTTTTGCATCAATTTCCCTCTTCTTTCCTAGACTCTCGACGCGCTTGTAGGCTGCAGCGGTGCTTTCGATCGGAGATGCTCGCTTGTTATACGAGATGACGCAATAATTCTCATCGCATGATGGGGGCTTGTGAGTGTACGAATGGGTTAACTTTAAGACACATATGTCCTTGTCTGAAATGTTAATGAATTCATCGTCAGTGACTGGTTTGCATGGCTTAACTATGTCGTCTGGAGAAATTATGGTAAACTCATCGTCATC
>NW_022731040.1:0-1633 GCF_011630105.1 Anneissia japonica | reverse complement strand
TATAAACACGTTATATTTTCATTGCGGATTTTTTGGGCTCAGTACGGAAAAGTATGCATTTTCTTTTAGTTTTATAGCGTATGCGGATTTTATAAGTCCGCAATGACGATATAACATGTTTATATATATATATATAAATAAATCATATAGGCCCCACCACCAGGATTCGAAACCGGGACCTTCTTCTGTCTATGCAGATGAACTCTAAACCGTCTTGCGGTAAATGCTTTCAATATAGATAAATCGGTGAGTCTGAAAATGAAGTTCCCCCAGCCGGTACTCAAGCCCAGGACCTTCTGCTGTCTATGCATAGGTCTACCTGTCTATTCGTACCTTCTTCTGTCTACTTATATATCATCCGCACTCTTTTGCACAACTCTTGTTCTCGACGTACCGTACAGCGATTGACAGAAATCAATACGATGCTCTTTCATCCTAAGCATTTTTAAACAGTACCTCGGATAAGTTTAAATAAATCACCTCTTAACTTAGTGTTTTTTAAAGCAATAAATCTGTAAAAGGAAGAAGTCCGAATTTTTCTGTTTGCTTCAAATAAATTTTTAAGACAATTTTAGCCCTATATCTACGTTTTATACGTGTATGTATTTTATATGATAGTAAGCCTAAAACTATAGACCTATCAAACACAGTTGATATGATTAATACCATCATATATTTCTATATTCGAGCACTGTTATTATTATTTATATACCGTAGTTGTTAATATTATGATATGTTGCTACGAGCAAACCACATTTGTATATAATATTTTTGTTTTTTTTTTGGGGGGGGGGAGGGGGCGGATGAGTATATTTGCCTCTATTGTTCGCCCTCGATCCTTTGGCATCAAACCAAAAACTTTCGAGAGGCCTTCCAAATTTAGATTAAATTTGGGATAAAAAGCTATCTCTAAAATTAACGTTTTGTCACCAAAGGATGCGTGACGTCACGATGTGCCATAAAAGGCCAACGTATTCAACGTATACCTGTATATCGCTGTTTTGGTTGTTGTTGTTATTGTTTGTTTGTTTTTTTTTTATTATTTATTTTATTATTTATCCTGACTACGTAATAATAATGATAACGATATCATTATCATTACGTACGTACATACCATTCATATTTATGCCTATTATATATCTATATTGTGTATCTATTTTAGGTACCATACGTTAAAAACAAAATAATAACGATGCGTGTGGTCCTGCATACTATATTTAGTTTTACATTAAACTTATCTTTGTGTATAATTGTGTTATATATGCATGTATGCCGTATCCAAGTACCTTATGTATGCAGTATCATAATTTCAATCATATTGTTATATACCTATCAATATATATATTTTATTTACATATATCTAATTCACTCACTCAATATAGTACACATCCGTTGACGTAGCTAACATTCGTTCGTTCGCTTTTTTATGTAACTATATAGATCCGTAATGATATCGCACAAGCCTCTGTGGTCTGCACGGTATGACGCTCGCAGAGCAAGATAGTGCGGGTTCAATTCCCACCAGATATCTTTTTTTCATACAACTATAATAAGGATGAACTATGTTTGATACGATTTTATAACATCATGTTCCTATATATTCGAGCAGTGTATTATTATCTACTTTATATAT
>NW_022731039.1:0-1041 GCF_011630105.1 Anneissia japonica | reverse complement strand
GCTAAATTCAAATCTAATTGTCACATGGATTACTCATTACATACCCATCAAATATACCTAAAACACATGCATACACAGACAACTCATCGCCAAAATGTAAACATTAAGTCACGCATACGCAAACAACCAATGGAATGGTTAGAGCATGCGCAACTGTGCTTTCCCTTGCGTTTGCGAGGGAAAATCAATTCAACTTTTCGCAAGCAACGCAAAGACGATCCGCAAGAACAACGCAAAAGTTGACTTGCCGTTGCGTTGCGTTGTCAAGTTTGCGTCGTCGGTTGCCACCATAGAGATATAATAAGAATACTAGAGCGCTAACAGCAATGTATTAGATGTTCGAAATACGCAGAGCTGTGTGTGTGTACCATCCAAGATGGCTGCCATAGATTCAGCCAATCAAATTTCCCCTGAGCACTATCATTTTCAATTGCGCCCTCAATTTACACAGAAAGTTCAGTACCTGCTAGTTACCCGTATTTTGAAACTCGAGCGTTGCGGTGTATGGGTGTAATGTACACGATTTTAATTCTTTTTAATATTTGAATAAGATGCTCTACTTGGCCTCTTTTTGGTTACGACAGTTTAATAATTTGTTATTATCAATACTAATTATCATTAATGAAATAATATTCAGTCAGAGGGCTTATTTATGGTAATAATATGTATACTTAGCTTGAAGGTGGCGCTTTCCTACGGCAGCCATCTTAGATGGTACACATACACAACTCTGCATTGCTCCGCCATCTTGTCAGCACTCTAGTTGTTTAATAGCTCTATGGTTGCCACTTGGTTGGAAGCCGCAAAACCCTCGCGTTGCGTCACTCTGCGTCGATACGTTGCGTCTGCGTCGTTGCGTCATAGTGGGAGCTTTAGATGGGCACCGCTGCTGCAGGTGTTGTTATATTTTATACGAAGTGTCTATGCTTACGCCGAGTCGTAAGCATTAATCATAGGCTATGCTTACGCCGATCTGTTTGAAGGGCGCCGCTTGCTTCGTGAGTACGAAAACGTCCTATTGAGCATGTGCAAATATTTTTT
>NW_022731038.1:0-2272 GCF_011630105.1 Anneissia japonica | reverse complement strand
ATTATGCTATAGACATTCTATAGTTTTTTTTTGATAGAATTCTATAGAATTTTTTTGTATGGGTAACAGAAGAGAGTCCACTGCTATTCTTAATACACGCCAATTGCATCCTGCTGCAGACCGGCAGCGAGGCGAAGTCAGCCACGCTTTGCCAAAAGCAGCCAGACATTGCAAAATCGTTAATGCAAAAGAATAGCCTGGGCGATACCATTTTCGCGAAGGTAATTTGATTTTCGACATAAACCATGTACAAAAAAAAATTATGATCGACCACTTTTATGGTTGCTGCCCTCTACAGTATTTCAACGTCAGTTTCAGTCATAGAGCTATTAAACATTATTATATCTCTATGGTTTCAGTTGTTAGAGGTGGTGGACAACCCAGTAATCATGATTGGGGCGAGTGGATACAGAAAGGTTCTGTATTCGGGGGTGCAGGGCGAAGGCCTTGATAAAGCAGACTAAATGTTGTGGCAGATAATGTCCTGGTTTATTTGTGTCCTGTCTTTTTTTTTGTGCAATAGAGTGATTTTTTTCTAGATGCTCAGATGTGCTTTCCAGCACTGGTCTGTGGTGGATCTGGGGGTGGGGGATGGGTTAATAGGGTGGCTAGCCACCCCATTCGTTTACTGTGGGAACAAAAATACGTGTCACTCGTCTTGTGTGTGTGCTCTTCGTGTACTTTGGTAAAACATACACTTTCTATTTGAAGCCTAATTTTTTTTTCAGGCGGTCACCTAAGATCATCCAGCTAGCAGTCTACTAATTCCTAAGAAATAAAATTTGAATGTGAGGTGATGACCCTCCCAAAATGGTTAATGAATATGATTTCGTAAAAGTTTTCAAGTGCGAGTATGAAAAAGTGATGATGACGGGGTTCTCTGCCGGGATACAGTATCAAGAATGATGTTCATGACTTGAGAATGATTTTATTAATTATTTTACTGTTATAGGGCTATATTAAATTCATGTACATTTTACATAAACTTCTTAAAATTTTCTTTATTTTAACTCCGACTAACCTCTCTTCGTCCCCACCTGGGATTGAGGGAGGAACCAGAACTATTGCCTTCCCGACGGGGAACTCTACTCCCACCTAGCCCCTCTGCAGTGCCGCCACTGGTTATCATGACATGTTTAACTTTATATTTCAATATAATTGTGGTGTTGTTATTGTAATTGCGGATCCAGGAATTTGAAATAGAAGGGGCCCGGAGAAGGACTTTGATGGAAAATTATCATAATGGCACCTCAGTCTAACTGTTCGGAAATGGCACTCTTAGACTAAAAATTTGAGTCGAATGTTCCTTTTTTCCATTTTTTTTTGGTTGAAAAAATTAGGGGGCCCAGGCCGGCTTCCACCACCTTCTTGAATCCGCCTAGTGGCCTATGGCAGTAGCAGTATCGTCATTATCATCAGTATTACTTATTATTGTTATAGTTCTTTTAATCAAAATCCTTCTAATTACTGAAAAGTTATTGTTCAATATGGAAGGCCTCTGACCATTTGCATTAATCAATCAAACAAAAGACTGAGTCAGACGATTGTAACATATTTTTCCCTATGTTATAAATAAGACCACCTTCCTGGTCAAACTACAGATCTTATTATTGTGTGCTAAATATCAAACTTCTAATAAATAATAATAATAATAAATTGAAACACAGGCCGATATGATGGTCATTTATCTTATTCTACTTTAGGTGTCTGGTCAAGAAAATGTCAGTTCAGTCTTATGCGAGTATACTGTAAGTTATCTATGCTTAACAGATAAAAAAAATCTTATTTGAATATATATATATATATATATATATATATATATATATATACATATATGTATGATATTGAAGGGAGTTAACCGTTCACACTGTTGAATAAATATAATATAAATCGTCAAAGGTACATATACAGTGTTTAAATAAGGACATGATGGAACATCGTAGGCTTTTCAACGAATAAAGTCCTATAAAAGCCATTGTGTTATAAAATGCCTCCGACGGTATTCGAACCTGCGACCTCTCGCTGATACGGCGAGCGTCATAACCACTAGACCACGAAGGCTTCATGGTTGAACAGGTCCAAATAACCGTCGGGAACATTGTACTACACAATAGGACTTTATTCGTTGAAAAGCTACAGGGTAGCCTACGATGCTCCATCATGTCCTTCTTTAAAAATATCAGCTACTTCCCGTCCCTGTAAGGTATTTAAAGGTACGTTTAGCAGGTGAAACACACATTTCTGCGAGAGAGTGTTTTCTTTCAATAGCTTT
>NW_022731037.1:491-689 GCF_011630105.1 Anneissia japonica | reverse complement strand
GTACCCTTTGGTCTAAAAGGCGTTCGTAATTGAGAAAATTCGTAATTGAGAAGTATGGAAAAATGGCGCCCTCTAGATAGATTTTTAACCATGTGTGTGCGCTTAACGATCGTCACGGCCTATTGGTATGGTCTATGACTGGTCTAAGTTTACACAGAATATTTACAATGTGCAGGACTTCGTAGCAAACAACCAGGT
>NW_022731037.1:0-462 GCF_011630105.1 Anneissia japonica | reverse complement strand
TAAGAGACAGTTATTACTGTATAGACGAACCTCTCTCCATTGTGCTATTATTTACCCATAGCCTCCGAGCCCACAGCCGATGCAAAATCAAGAAGTACTCCGCATGGGCGACGATCATTCGTTTAACCATGTGCTTGTTGCGCAGATTTATGCTTTGCGCTGATTGGCTATGCACGCTCCAGGGTTTTAGCATTGTAAACCAGCCGCCGCACTGCTGCCAGCCTTTGATCGCGAGTCCGCAATACACGAACGAACGTATAAGACGTGATTCAAACAGATAAATTACAAACGCATAAGATGGGTATGATTTAAACAAATAAAACAACAAACACATTAGACGGACATGAACGAATTTATGAACGATATGACGGACAAGATTAAAAAAAAATTAAATAACGAAAAAATTCATATAAGGAACGAACGTATAAGAAGGACATGATTCAAACAATAAAACAAAGCCAG
>NW_022731036.1:0-578 GCF_011630105.1 Anneissia japonica | reverse complement strand
AGTGAGATAGCCTGAAACAAACACTATTCCATTGAAAGTTTGAAGTTTTTCTTAAAAGTATTAGAAATATGGCGGAAAGTCAAAAATTTGCACTAAGTGCTCATATCGGCGAGATAAGCACTTTTGTGCAAAAATGACAATGTTAAAAAGTTGAGTCAAAAATGTAATTTTTTTTTTTGTTAGGTTTAGGGTTAGAGTTAGGGTTAGGGTTAGGGTTAGGGTTGGGGTTAGGGTTAGGGTTAGGGTTAGGCAAAGTGAGATAGGCTGAAACAAACACTACTCCATTGAAAGTTTGAAGTTTTTCGGAAAAGTACTCGAAATAGGGCGGAAAGTCAAAAATTTGCACTAAGTGCTTAAATCGGCGAGATAAGCACTTTTGTACAAAAAGTGACAATGTTAAAAAGTTGAGTCAAAAATGTAATTTTTTTTGTTAGGGTTAGGGTTAGAGTTAGGGTTAGGGTTAAGGTTGGGGTTAGGGTTAGGGTTAGGGTTAGGGTTAGGGTTAGGGTTAGTGTTAGGGTTAGGCAAAGTGAGATAGGCTGAAACAAACACTATTCCATTGAAAGTTTGAAGTTTTT
>NW_022731035.1:0-946 GCF_011630105.1 Anneissia japonica | reverse complement strand
TTCATTCATACATACTAACATTTATTTTCTTTCATTGGCATGAGTTACAAAAACAGTATACAATATCATGATAAAAAAAAATGAGAATGATAACATGCAATGAAAGAAGGCACGGCCCGAAAAGAGAAGTCTTGAGTTGGGCAAGCCTGAAAAAAAAACCATTTGAAAACTCGTTGAACAATAATAACAGAATTAATAAATACTAAAAAAGTAACACACACACAAAAAAAAAAAAAAATAAATAAATAAAATAAATAAATCAATCAATCAATCAATCAATCAATTAATCTTTGATCATAGCGGGACACATCGAGAAATGACCGATACTGTAAATCAAAGGCCAGTTAATAATTTGAGATCAAGTGTTTTTTAAGCTTTGCGGAAAAAGATTTAGAAGAAACGAAATTTAAGATTGTGGATGGTAAGCTGTTGATGAAAGTGGGACCTGAGTATCTAATATTGTGCTGAAAGTGATTTGTATTATGAATGGGTATATAAACTCTAGTTGATCGGGTACGGTAATTGTGAATAGAGTGATTGAGAATAAATATATCGTTAAACTGAGTTGGAAGAAGAGAATGCATTGCAGAATACATAAATGAGCCTTCTTGGAATAAATTGATATCTTTGAGTTTCAGTAAGTTTAAGTTTGAGAATAGATGGGATGAATGAGACCGTGGTAGAGAGCCAGATATAATCCTGATAGCCCTTTTTTGAAGAATTTGCAGTTTAAGTAATGTGGACGAGTATGTATTGGCCCAAACAATGTTACAATAGCTCAAAAAAGGAAGGATAAGGGAACAATAGAGAATACGAAGAATATTGAGGGGTAAAAAAGTGGATAACCTATAAATGATGCCAAGGCTCTTGGAAATTTTGAATTCGAGTTCGTTTACATGGTTTTTCCATGACAAACAACTGTCAATACGAATACCAAGGAATTTGG
>NW_022731034.1:0-1557 GCF_011630105.1 Anneissia japonica | reverse complement strand
ACAATGTTAGACTTATAATAATATAGCGCTTTATGTCAAAAAGGCACATAAGCGCTTCTCATTGTTACCATGGGGGGAAAGAAGTTATTACCACCTTTCATTGGATCAAACACATATGGAACATACTTAGGTCCCTGGGGAGAATACCATAACTTTGCATTCCATAACTTTGCAGCTGTAATTAGCGAATTTTGTGACGTTTGAACCTGCCGCCAGGTGGTTACCCACTTGTACTCATGGGCGGAGAGAGACAACCGTAGGTAAAGTGCATTGCCTAAGGACACAGACGAAATGCACAGCGAGGAATTGAACATCGAGCAGGGACTCTGAGACCTCAAGGAACATTCCACGTCATGACTTCGAGTGTCCACACCACCAGTTGATGATCATAGGATTCAGGGAGACAGCCAATAGGAGTAAGGAGACCTTATGGAAAGCCAAACCCGCCAAAAATACGCTTGACAACCAAATATTTATGATGATGTACCGTAAACGCCAGTGGTTGAAACTTACTACATTGGAATCAGATATAATTGTTGATGATTATCATTCTCATTGATATATATTTATTATCATTTCAGGATTATTTTTTTGTATCATTTATTTATTTATTATTTATTTATTCAAAACATTCAACACTCTATAAAGGACACCAATACAGGTTCGCAATAAAAATACAACTATAAATTATAATATATTGTTATTATTCCTATTGTTATTTCTATTAATATTACTTATATTTGATTACTATTATTTTTTTCATTTTATTACTATTATTATTATTATTATTTGGCTTTTTATTATTATTATTATTGTTCTTATTATGGCAATAATATTATAATTAAGGAATATTATTATTATTACTATTATTATTATTATTATTATTCATTCTCATTACTATCATTATTATCAGTAAAAATGATATTTCTAATTAATTTAATATGCGTTGCTATGAAAATACAATGTACAGGCACTTAGCAACGAGAGGCAGTACAACTGAACTCGATTAATAATAAATTCATGACAAAATTATCCGTACGGTTTGATTATATTCCTGGTTGTATTGTATTACATACGTGTTAATATATGTCCAAATACTCAAAGATATTCAGGGTACAGTATTCAAACTCTGTTAGTATTCCGTAAAACGTCATCTGACGAACTATCGTAATCGTAATATTACATAACTAAAATGACAGTCTTTTAATCTGGTATTTTTTTTTCAGAAGGGTTCCACAAAACCACAGAAGAAGGACAAAACTAAATTTTCTTAAATGTATTTAAGACAATTATTTGGGATCGCATTCATGTTTTATTATTATTATTTTTGTTAATGAAACAGCTATGGGGAGTCACCAGTGACATGTGATAATTGATATAATTTACTGCGCGCGATTGTTTCATTTACGTTTTTTAATGCATAATTTATGGTAATAATAACATAATTTTTCTGGTGGTAGACCAAGTCTTCTCGGATAAGGACTATAAACCTTAGGCCTAGTGTATACAATGGCTCGTGTGCACTATAAAGAACCCAGTACATCCTTCGAGACGAGT
>NW_022731033.1:0-792 GCF_011630105.1 Anneissia japonica | reverse complement strand
CTTGCAACTCTTAATGGTGGTAACTTGAACGAGTCGACCAATTGCTTAATCAGCATTGGGTTGGTTTCACTTGAATTATTTTGAGACACATCTTGATTAACTGCTGGAGGCAAAGTATTTAAAAACCTTCTAACACCTTCATCCGGTTCTTCAGCAGGGACATCTTTAAGATCATCATCCTCGATCAAAAGTTCATCTTCGCTGGTCTCATCGACCACCTCCAATAATGCTTTTGTAATGGCTACCTCCTTCTGGATTTCCAATTGCTCCATTCGGAGCTGTAATTCCTTTTCTTTAAATTCCAATTCCACTTTCTGTACAGCAAGCTGTTCCTCAAGTTTATCCTTTTTACTTTTAGTTGAGGCGATAATAGAACCTTTCCTCGAGAGACTCCTGACTGACATACGGTTACCAGCCTTACGTTTAACTCTTTGAGTTTCTTCTTCCTTTATAGTGAGGTCTGGTAAACTGGTGGAAGGTCTTTGGTACTGCTGTCCAGATCGAGTAGCCATATTAGCTTTTCTTCATTAAAACTTTGTGAATAATGTAGAATGCGAAACAACTTCAAATTAAAAATTACTACCAATGGAATCAGCATAAGATGTTATGTAAATTTAATCGTTCAAACGTAGAAAGGATGATAAATGAAACGGTGAAAAAATGGTATAACAGTAGTACAGTAGTAACGGGACGATGACGAGACGTCTATCGAATACGAGAAGAACAGCGTCAACGAGTATGAGTACGTGTACGTGTACGTGTACTTGTACGTGATTCACTGAAACGTGAAAT
>NW_022731032.1:0-547 GCF_011630105.1 Anneissia japonica | reverse complement strand
ACCATTGAGTTATGTCATAAGAAATTAGCTACTGTTTGATTTTTCTATGAGCAGTGAATCACATTAATTTATACCTTTCAGCACCTACGACTCTACCACCGACAACGTCAGTGACAACTGAGGGTACGTTATTAATTTATGAATATGCTTATATTATACTAAAAATTATTAATAATAACTAAATGTCTTTGAACGTCATTGTTATATTCTTTGAAATATTTTACAATAAATTAATTACTGATTTTTAATTTACATTCATACTAAGTAATTTCTTTTTATATTCTCAGTACCTACAACACTACAGCCGACAACGTCTGAGGGTACGTACTTAATATTGTATATGCCTAAAGTTATTAATAATAATTAAATGTTTTGATTACATTATTATATTGCTATGAAATGTGTTATATTACATGAGCTACTGTTTAATAATTTCACATGCAATAAATCCCATTACTTACACTTCTCAGAACCTACAACTCTATCGCCCACTACATCGGTGACAACTGAGGGTACGTTCTTAACTTATTATTATGTTATAAATGCT
>NW_022731031.1:0-529 GCF_011630105.1 Anneissia japonica | reverse complement strand
GGGAATGAATTGGTTTACGCTTATGAACTTTGTAAACAATGAATAGGGTTTAGATAAGAAATGACAGAAAATATATGCAATTTAAATGAATCATTTGTACGTATTATTTTTAATGAAACCTTTTCATTGGTAGGTAGGGAGCATGGGAGGAGCATAGACCTGATTGTTTAATTAATTGATTGAAACATAATTAAGTGAAATGTAATGTACATTTCAACAATGGCTTCTGCCTCGATAAGACCAAGACAGTGTATTTCCATTGATACGAAACTGAGCGTAATAAAAGCCTATGAGAACCACGAGTCCAATTCAGCGATTGGAAAACGTTTTGGACTTTCGAAGTCTACGGTAGCGACCATATGCAAAAACAGAGAGAAAATGCAAAGACACATTTCAACAAACGAAAACCCTACTAAAGCAAGAAAACCTTCGTATGTGAAAACACCAATCTTCGATAAAGTAGGCGCGGCCATGTACACGTGGATGGAGCAGCAGAGGGCTAGGGGAGTGTCTGTTCAGGGACCTTTGT
>NW_022731030.1:0-2018 GCF_011630105.1 Anneissia japonica | reverse complement strand
TCCTGTGGAAACGCAACTTCGTCGCAGTATTTTTAAGTTCTTGCGTTGATGTTGTGTTTCTGCAGCACGGTAGTGGCGAATATCATCCCATGGTACGTAAAAGTACGACGACGTTTCAATCTACATTAAAATACGAAATGGAAGTCCATTCCACCCGATGACGTCATGGGTACCTTCCTCCTCATGCCGACCGCATTCAAAGTGGCACGTCGATCCGAACCCCCACTAAGTCCAGAAAAGTCGAAATTTGTTCTAAGTCCAGAAAAGTCGAAATTTGTTCTAAGTCCAGAAAAGTCGAAATTTTTTCTAAGTCCAGAAAAGTCGAAATTTTTTCTAAGTCCAGAAAAGTCGAAATTTGTTTTAAGTCCAGAAAAGTCGAAATTTTTTCTAAGTCCAGAAAAGTCGAAATTTGTTTTAAGTCCAGAAAAGTCGAAATTTGTTCTAAGTCCAGAAAAGTCGAAATTTGTTCCAAGTCCAGAAAAGTCGAAATTTTTTCTAAGTCCAGAAAAGTCGAAAATTTTTTTCCAAGTCCAGAATAGTCGAAAAGTACGACGAAGAAAAAAAAACTAACAATTAGACTTTTTCATATTTTTTTTCTGTTATTTATTTGTCAAAATCTCTTAAAATCTACATACTTTTTGTATAAATCGTGACAGTTCACTTTCTTTATTTAAACAATGCCCATCGCTTCCTCGTAAGAGGGAGGATGAGACGGGGGAGACGCGGTGGGCCGTTCTTCGTGGCCACGATAGAGTGCTTTGTACGCACTCGTAGCCGTGCATAACGACCACCCGTTCATGAAACTGAAAAATATCAGGAACATGTAAAAAAATCCTATCGAAACTGACGATATCTGCGAAGCCATCGTCTTCTCCTGCGCGAATGTCGTCATCAAGTAGGCAAACGGAACCAACCCGTTGAAGAGGTACGTGGAGATCGCGTATCCGTAAACCGTTCTGACTAAAGTCCGACGAGAAGGATACTCGGAGTGATTAAAGCACGATTTCATCTGTCCTTGTATCTGCTCCAGAACTCCGCTCCCCTGCGACGTCATGACGATCAATCCTATTAACGGTTCTTCTCCTTTCGACAGTGCTTGGATGACTGCGGATGTTACCATAGCGTCGAAGATCGAGTCGATCGGCCGCTTCTCCAACACGTCCAAGACCAAGTAGAAGACGAACACGCCGAGCGTCACGCAGAACGGCAACCGGATGTCGATGGTGCTCGCCTTCGTTCTGTCGGTCAATATGCCCGACGTGAACGTGACCGAGACGGCGATCGTCGGTAGGACCGTGCTCACCAGTATGCGAAGATATCTGAGGGAGAAATAACACACGATAAGTATCTATTTCTTTTTGTCTTATCAAATATTTTTTAATCCATTGAAATGAAACTTACGTTTTTTGTAGCTGGCGTGCATGAGTTATTCGGAAAAGAGTCCATTCGGGAGGCTCGTTCTTCCACGCTCCGTGTAATTTGTTCACGATTATGGGTAATGCGTGGTGGAGGAAAACCATTACATTCAGCGTGACCGAAACTGGTAGGAGGACTTCGACCGCGTTCATCTCTCGTTGCTCTGCCAGCACGCTTTCGGTAACTCCGTACTTGTCGGGGGAATGAAATGTATCGATGACGTGTTCGTGTTCGTGGTTGACGTTTTCCTTGCACTTCCTGCAATTCGATGCCGTACGTGCAAGCCAATCACCGTTTTCCAATTCCGATGACGTAAGCGCCGAAAATAGATGACGACTTCGTGTTTTTGTTTTCAAACGTGATAAAATTCGCATAACAGTTTGATATTCTCGCATTTGCTTTTGCGGAACCATTAACAGTTAAAATCTTTACATATTCACATTCATTATGAAGTTGTCGATCAAGGATTTGGTACCTGGTATCGATTACGTGAATCTTCGAATTGAAGCGGTCAGCGATAAATGCGACGAGTTCATTAAAAAAGTATCGGACCACCGCATCGACGAAATTAGGCCTTCCGTGAAGTGCTTGTTAACCGAATT
>NW_022731029.1:0-997 GCF_011630105.1 Anneissia japonica | reverse complement strand
TTTTATCTCCACTTTTTTTTCTTTTAATTTTGACAAATCCGCCACACTGGATACAATATGTTATATTATATATTTGTTACAGTCGATGTCAGAAACATATTATGCTGTTATGTACGCCTATCAACTAGGCCCTTTTGGGTCTATGGGTAGGCGGGGCCCATATGAGTCGGGGCCCTTCAGACTGCCGCAAGAGAGCGTATAGGCGTTACACCACTGGGCGCCAGACGTCCACTAGGGGTGGGGGAAAGCAATGGTGGCGGGGGTCCAACATTTTCGACGGTGAGTCCGAACCAATTGGCAGACTAAAGCCACGGTCGACGGCCAGGAATAAAACCTGGTAAGGTTTACGGGAGTGTTTTATGGCTTAGTATGGTCTGAAGTGTGCTTTTAGACCACAACATTAGAGATTAGCAATCAAAATAACATTATTTGGATAAACAAATTATTATCTCCGCCAGGAGATATATATGTTTTCAGTAGTGTAAGTTTGTGTGTGTGTGTGTGTGTGTGTCATGTTTTGGTGTTTTAGTGTGGGTTTTCTTTAACCAAGTTACAAGGAAGAAATTATCAAGTGTTGTTCACGATCCAAATTCGGGGATGCTGAGGATCATTTAAATGTTAAAGGTCGTGCGTGTTTCTTTTGTTCAAACACAGATCTTAATCTTGGAAGATACAGGGAATGTTAGGTATGACCTAAGGATGAGGTGATTAAATTTTTGTGACCATCCGGAGTAGGGTGTGGATATGAGAACCATTTAAAGGAAAACGTCCCATAACAGATAGGTACCACCGTATTAAAAAAAATACGGTAATCAACCTATGAATGAAACTTTCGTTTAAGCTCCTCCAGTAGGGCCCGGGGCCAGGGGTGGCGTCAAGATTTGCCCGACGGTGGTGGGGGATATTTCCCCGACGAAAGCAAAGTGGGCGTGGACTTATTTAATCGATTTTAGAGTCTACTATGTGAAAAATACATATAATATTTTTTTCTCCCCGA
>NW_022731028.1:0-1151 GCF_011630105.1 Anneissia japonica | reverse complement strand
GTACAATCATTGAAAGTTGACTTGCGGAACACAAATTTATTAAGCTATAACAAAATCAAACGGATCTTTCGATAGCTCCTGCTATCTTCATCAACGTTAAAGTGAGAAAACTTGGGAGATCTTACATATACATAAAGAATAATAAACCAATCAGAATCAAGTTATCAATACAATTAGTTGATTGGACCACAAAATATAAGTTCAGTGACAAGTTAATGGGCGAATTAATTACTGTACAATTAAACCATGATAAGATGTCGGCAACATGATTATGTAAGCGATAGTTTATTGGCGGTGCCATTGAAACAGCTTAATGTTAAGACTTATTTACCTACAGTAAACAATAACAGGAAATAAAACATAGTAAGATTAATAAGGTCCTATATAATTAAAAAAATTGTGGAATAGAAAATAAATAGCAGAAATATAAGGTATATGTATGAGTTTAAATAATATAACGCATGATGTCATGATGACAAATTAAATACAGTTTAGAAATCAATGAATATATAAAAAATGTACGTAAGTAAAAATAATATATAGCATATATAGTTAGATACTGTATTCATAGAGAAATATTGCGTATGAAGGCATAATCACATGTAGAGCCTAAGTCCTTATTTAGACCCTTAATGTGAGTTTTTAACCGGCTTATCCATTTCATTTCTGCGTTAGGTCGTTCTTGTGTTGATTTAAAATTGCAACCTATTATTATAGCCCTAAAGTCATTGATGGTGTGATTAGGTGAATTAAAATGTACACTTACTGGGCAGTTGAGTTTGTGTCTAATAGATGATTTGTGGTTGTTCATTCTAGATCTGAAAGTTAGACCAGTTTCGCCAACATAGTTTCCCTCGTTGCATTTCTTGCAGTATATGAGGTATATAATATTGGGCGAGTTACAATTCAGTACTGGTGGCCGGATTGTTGTTTGTGTTCCTGGTGGAGTAAATGAGCTGTCAGTATTTATGATGTTGCATAATTGACATCTAGAGCTGTTACATTGTGTGTTGCCATGTATCGGTTTAGTGGAGGGGAGTTTAGATGGGGATAAAGTGGACTTTTAGAAATTAGGGGGTTGCCTATGTGCTAGTAGAGGGGGCTGTAAAAATAATTCTCTAATCGATGGGTCTTCTTGGAGGGAGAGGAAG
>NW_022731027.1:0-523 GCF_011630105.1 Anneissia japonica | reverse complement strand
CATTAAACAACATTTATTTCCGTAAATGTTAAACAATATTTATAGTAAATCATTATTATAACAAGAATATATGTAAATAAATTAATAATATGAAAACGATTAACTAGGATCTTTCATGGCAGATAAAAATATCTTTTAAAAAATTTTTAAAAATTATACGCCATGCTTAAAATATTGGAACCACGCTTCAAAAAAATATTAATGCAAATGCAAGGTCAATAAACAGATTTAACGTGTCACTTGCTATGTACTAAAATAGCAATTGTTTGTATCCACCCTTTAGAATTTTGTGCACTACCCTTAAAATTTTGAGGACATTTTCTGAAATGTCACCATTCTTTAAAAATCCTGGTGAAAGGGTTGCCATGGGGAACATAAGACAATGAAGAGGGAAAAAACAGTTCCATAATAAAAACACTGTCCCTAAAGGACTCTCTAAGGAGAACCTCAGACGACAAAAGAATTCCCCTTAAAACATGTTTTAAATGTAGTAGTAGTGCCTATATATACATATATGCATGTA
>NW_022731026.1:0-961 GCF_011630105.1 Anneissia japonica | reverse complement strand
CGTGTTTGACGAAATGATAGACTAATGATAACGTAACGGCGTAATTATTTTTAAGATGATTTGGTAATTCACACAGGATTAACTGGGGTGAAATGAACAAAGTAGTCGCTAAGTAATTAAGATTTACAAATCAAGCTTCGTACACACAATAGTTTACATGATGCGCTAACGAAACACAAGCAACGTTACTATTTCTGGCATTGCTTGATTGAGTCATCGCGTCAATTATGGAGAACGCAACGCAAGGTACGCGAAGCGGAATAACGATCCGTTCAGTCTGCCACCCACAAACAGCAGACGGCAGTGCGCCGTCAAGCGATCACGGAGGGCAGAGATGAATTCGTCGACAGAATGTAGACCTTTGCTCCTTGTGCCCGACTTTGCACGCAATCTTACAGCCTCGCATAAGCCGAGCACACACTGTGCTGTACAACGGTCGTACGACCGTCAGCGGACGCAATGAATCGTTTTTAATGACGATCCGCTCAGGGTGCCACCGACAATCAGCAGAGTTCGTCGCGTCGTTAAGCCGGACACTCACTTTCGTACGACGGTCGTACGATCGTTGGCCGACGAATGCAACATCGCTCGGCCTGTGAGCGTTACATGATGCGACACCGACTGTTGGTTGCCGGCAGTCTGAATGGATCGTCATTAAAACCGATCCGTTGCGCGTGCATCGTGGCGTTGCGTTCTCCGTGGAATCGCGTCTGCCGACGAGCGTCGTGCCCAGTGAGTGCCTGGCTTTAAGCGCTCATAGAGAGCTGAGTTGAATTAGTATGACCGTCTGCCGATGCAGTGTATTATGCGCATTATTACCAGCATTCACTTAATCACGTGGAAATTAATAGAAAATTCAGTCATAAATTCAGAGAAGGCCTATTGCTTTCTAAAGTTTAACTGTTTTCGGTGTTTTTTGTCCTGCTTTCTTTTCTTTTTTTTTTTTTTTTTTTTTTTTTTT
>NW_022731025.1:0-1045 GCF_011630105.1 Anneissia japonica | reverse complement strand
AGCGGTTGGCGCAACGGTTGTGGCTCGGATTCTCAACCTTGAGGCTGGGGGTTCGAAACCCTCGCTGTGCAATTCGCTTGTGTCCTTAGGCAAGACACTTTATCTACGTTTGTCTCTCTCCACCCAGGTGTATAAATGGTTACCGGCATATGCTAGGAAGGTAAAACAGACTGCAGTGCAGGAGGAGTGGCAAACCCCCCACAGCCTTGCACAGTCTGGCCCAAATGCTAAAGAAAGAGAGACGGGCACTCCGGCCTGCTTCAGGTTTCGAACCTTTACCTTTACCTTAACCTTACACTATAATCAAATTAGGTTTGCTGTGTTTTAGCACGGTAACTAAATTTCATTCGCTAAAATATCTTTGGATCAGTACGCTTCTGTTACAATGTCGTCAAATTTAGTAAAAGACCACCATTTTTTTTGTCACGATTAATAACAACTCCAATTTACACCTGTATTTAAATTTAGCGCATTACTATTTTCATATGTAGGCTAATTGAGGAGTGTGGGCTTTGAAATTTCAAATAAGAATATATAGGCCTACAAATCCTTATTTTATACGTATACGGTATTCATTCTTGAAAGCGAATGAAATTAAGTAAAACGCACTCACTTAATTCCGTCTTTAATACAACTGGATCTACAACTAGAATTATACATGATCACGTGATTAAAGTTTCTAAAATAACGTATCATTCAATATTTTAATTGACTTAACAAAATATCAGCGTTATTGATAATAGCGAGACCTTGGAACGGCAGGAGGGCACATTGCTTTCGAGAATGTTAACATTATTGCATTGATTCTATGAAGTCTAACAGTTTCCCAGCATTGATGCTGCCACTGAGGAAATTCAACAACAGAACTAAGATGGGCTTCTTATGCCTATGTGAAAATTAATAAATTGTTAGAATATGATAAATTACAATATTAATATGCTTTTACATAGAGCCTGTTAACAAATAAAACGCGTCATTGGCGCTAAGAATGATGAATTTCACAATATGTTTTATAATAGGCATATATATAGGCCTACAGTATATT
>NW_022731024.1:0-829 GCF_011630105.1 Anneissia japonica | reverse complement strand
CGAGGCAGAGACGGGAGATCGAACCGTAAAACCCTCCACCACGACCACAGCGAAACCCGAGTCGATAGGCGAGGCAGAGGAGGGAGATCGAGCCGCCAATCCCTCCACCACCACAACCACAGCTAAACCCGAAGAACCGGATACGTTCTTTCGTATCAACAGCAAAAGAACGTTCACATCTGTCGTGGCATTCAGCGGTTGGATGGATAGTTTATCTTTTTCGATTAAATTGGACGCAAGGGGAAGGGGAAACGGGCACGTTTTCACCGCTTTCGGGTTTACCGACTTTATATCGATATCGCTCGCTTAAATGTGAACGTGAACACTGGTGCGGGAGACATGTCCTACAGCAGCGTAAACCTCGTGCCTGTCGGTCGAAGGATTGAGGTAGGGGTGTATATTTCCGAAGGCTGGATGCGAGTGATTGCGGGAGACGAGTCGAGCGTGTGGATATCGCTCGGAGACACGTACACCGACCTCAACCTAGACGGCGTTTACACGATAGGCGTTTACGGAAAGCTCCCGGGTATCAAAGGATGCATCTCTCCTTTCGTGATGAACGGCGTCCGATTCGTACCCAGAGGATTGGCTTTATGCGATAAACCGAACGTCGAAACCAGGATCATGGTGAAATTACAAGCGGAAAACAACACCACCACCACGACGACGACGACGACGACAACAACAACGACAAGAGCAAGTGAAGAGGAGGAGGAGGAAGAGGAGGAGGAAGAAGAAGAAGAGATTGGTCAAGCGGATACCGGAAACACCACGACGACGACAACAACAACGACAAGAGCAAGTGAAGAGAAGGGGGAGGAGGAGGAGG
>NW_022731023.1:0-1032 GCF_011630105.1 Anneissia japonica | reverse complement strand
AAAAATTTTGTTGAGAAAATGGAAATTTCCATGAGAAATAGTCTCTTTATATCTCATGTTTTTTTTTATTCTTTCGCGTAAAACTAAAATTTATGCCAGTATTTTGCCATGGTTTATAATAATTAGAGTAATGCATGCATATTTTCCAAAGAAAAATCACTTTAGTGAAATTATGCCGGGAATGGGGCTTTAAGTATAAAACAAGCCAGCTACAATAATGTACACTTTGTGTGATTTGGAATTGAAAGTGATAATAATTTATTGCATTTTATGTGTTTATTGTATGAAGTGAAATTGAAAACTTAATTTATATAATAATTTTATAGTGTCTATTACACTTACAGATTTTATGCAATACAGTACCTTTTTAGTTTAATGATACTTTGTATATCAGTATATGATTTTATTACCTCTAATTACCCATAAATGAAATGAAATGAAAAATATTTTTTAGCCTTGTAGATCTGTCATCTATCTGCCTTCAACAGACTCATAATTGACTAAATAATTAAAACTGCTTATATATGCAGGTACAGTAGAAACCCTCAATTACGAACCCTGATTTAACGAATTGATGTTTAAAAAAAAATGAAATGAAAAGCGAGTGAAAAATCCATTAAAAAACAATCCACTCGGATTGTAACTGTTATTAGCATGCATACTACACAACATACCATACTATACTACAATTGAACTTGCCTAAGTCGAATCCAAAATTCCATTGAAATATTGTTCGACTAAAATTTGACTTACACAACAATTTAGCATGTAAAATAAAATCGACTTAGAAATTATTCGACTTAGAAATTATTCGACTTAGGCACAGTCAACTTAAACAAGTTTAACTGTATGTAATTCTCAAGTGAAGGACAGGCCTCTTCAAATTCAGTGTTTATTATGGTTTTACATATGTGCATGTGACAAGTTTTACTTCTCTTTTAATCATCATTTTCAGCTTTAAAATTCAACATAGCTCTTGATTATTTTATTGAATGATCAATATATATAATAAACAAGTATCTTTTGGAGTTG
>NW_022731022.1:0-536 GCF_011630105.1 Anneissia japonica | reverse complement strand
ACAATTTACATTGTGTTTAAACATCTATTGTATGTCCAATATGTAGTAATGTATTTTACTCGACTATTATTTAGCCTAAAAATGGGAAAATTACAAGAAAATGGGTCCAGATTTCTTTTATATTTTTGCGTAAAATGGGTCAACTTTTAATTAAAGTGGGTCCACATTATTTGAATTTACGTGTAAAGTGGGTCCACATTTATTGACCCGCAATGTTTGAAAATCTTGGCTACTGCATTGATTGAGAGTTGATAACACCACAGTCCCACCATGGTTGGGGCTGACGTAGGAATATTAATGATGATGCATATCTAGATGGCCGAAGACTTACATTTGGATATAAATTTCTTTTCTTTTTTAAAAGGGTGGTGATTTTTTAATTTTCTACCCTAGAAGATGTGGACCTTTGGTAATTTGCGGGGGGGGGGGGCGTGCGCACTGGTCGCACTCCCCTGCGTACGTGCCTGTAAAGCGATTTCCATAATTACCATAGTTATAAATTGTGTAAGCAAGTGTGTAAGATAGGCCCTCCATCT
>NW_022731021.1:0-1025 GCF_011630105.1 Anneissia japonica | reverse complement strand
GTGATGAAATTAACCATGCCAGCTCCATTGAGAATGTGATAATGTACGTCCTCTGCTAACAGACCAGAACCTGAAGGATCGTTTGATGTATCTTACCTTATAACTTTTCATTTCTTTAAGGAAAATGTCAACCCTATCCGATGTTGAAGTCAAAATATTTTTAGAGGAAGTCCTTTTCATTGAAGACGCGGAAACAAAATTCACACACAACAAAGAGAAACTACTCAGAGAAATACTTTACCAATTTCTGCACGTTGAGCCATTTCAAAACATAGTTTGCTTAGGTACTAAGCCAGAAGACCGTCACCTACCACCTTTCGATGAAATTAAAGAGAATTTATTCAGAAAGAGAGGTGGCCGTTCTTATGTGGCTAATCAATTCATGAAAATACTTCTGGAAAAGATTGGTTATGATGTCTACCACACCGCGAGCTCAGTATTAAAGGCTAAAAATAATCATGTGTGTACGTTGGTACGTGATCTCAATCAAGTGGGTGATTTACATATGGCAGATGTCGGTATAGGATACCCAACATGGGACCCAATACCGTTGAATTTTGAGGTTGAATCCCCCGTTTATCATGTTGGATTTCTCTATTTCAAGTTTCAGCGTAATGGTGATATAATAACTCGATTGCATAAACACGATAAGAGGTATGAGTTCCCTGTCAACATTGATAGCAAAGAACGTGGCATGAATTTATGGTTATGCAGACCACTCCCTGTGAGTTAACCGACATGCAGCCAGTAATGACGGCTATGTACACAGTTCTAGGTGCTTATAACAGCCCATATCTGAAGTCTCTAACATGCGTCATATTCAAGAACGATAAACTTGTTGCGTTTAAAGATTCCACTTTCCTGTACGAAAACGATGATCACCAGTTACAAGTTGAGCAGATAACAACGCGTAAAAAACGTGTTTCTAAAATATTAATTCATTTTCCACAGTTCACATGTAACATGGTAGAAGCTGCTCTGGATGCGAGTATCACTCTTAAATTTAAATAAAATGTGTCAATTAA
>NW_022731020.1:0-522 GCF_011630105.1 Anneissia japonica | reverse complement strand
CCATATAATTACTAACTTAACTGGCGAAACATTATCTAAGGAAGAAGAATCTGTCTTAACATTTTATATCCGTAATGGATTAGCTACACGACCTAAGGACTCTAATATGTTTGTTTATGCTGAATCAATTTGGGAACAACTTAATAATGCTGATGCTCTACCTAAATCATTCATTAAACGTGAGAAAATTAAGAACTAAATTCGTGCAATGACATGTAACTTTCTTGACTTTGATAACCGAAATTTATATTGTGATGCGAAACGTATTAATACTTTAAAAATCTTACGTAATAACTGTGTAATTCTTAAACCTGATAAAGGAAATAGTGTTGCGATAATGAAGAAAACTGATTATATCACATCTATGACGAACTTGTTCTCTAATTCAACTAAGTTTAAGAAACTATCTAACTGTTCATTAACCACGCAGCTTAACTCCTTACTAGCCTACCTTTGGACACTATTTAATAGAAATGAACTAACTGAAACTGAATACAAAGAAATTCGTCCAGTATCAACCAT
>NW_022731019.1:0-592 GCF_011630105.1 Anneissia japonica | reverse complement strand
GTTGAATAAATATAATATAAATCATCGAAGATACATATACAGGGTAGCCTACGATGTTCCATCATGTCCTTATTTAAAAACACTGTATATGTACCTTCGATGATATATATATAAAATCAAGTTTTTTTTTTAATACAATATGTAGTTGAAGATTTATTTCCGAGGTATTATTGCTGTGCCGGATCTCAGGATCCCTACTTCTGCGATCTATATACTGACAAACGACCAGCTGGCTCCTGTGATGGTTATCTTCCTCCAAACACAGGTCAGATGAGTTTATTATTTATAGATAGTCAAGGCGAATCCAGAATTTAAAACATTTTCGTATTTGAACTTTCTCCTACTGAATATACACAAGCCCAGTCTCTTCGCTCCGTTTAAAAATAATTTAAATTTAAATTACAACTTCCACTGCTGCCATTTTGTGAAACGCACTGCAGGAAGAACCTAAAAGCACAGAGTCCCTTCAGTTATTGAAAACATGGATTATTTTTACGAGAAGTCAAAATGTATCAAATAAAAATTTTAATATACTGGAAAACCCGGTTAAAACCTGTAGAAATCCTTTGCGAATCACGCCTATATTTCGATG
>NW_022731018.1:0-950 GCF_011630105.1 Anneissia japonica | reverse complement strand
GATAAATAAATAAGTAAGTAGGTAAGTAAGTAAATAAATAAATAAATAAATAAATAAATAAATAAGTAAATAAATATATAAATAGATAAATAAATAAATATTAAAATACATAAAATAAATAAATATATTTAAATAACTAAGTAAATAAGTAAATATATAAATAAGTAAATATATAACTTAATAAATAAATCATAATAAATAAATAAATAATAAGTAAGGAAGTAAGTTGGTAAATAAATAAGTAGGTAAGCAAAATATATAAATAAGTACATAAATAAATAAATATTAAAATAAATAAATAAATAAATAGATAAATATGTAAATAGATAAAATAAAGAAATATATAAATAAGTAAGTAATAATTAAATAAGATAGTAAATAAATTAATAAATAATAAATAAATAATGAATAAATAAATAAATAAATAACATAGATAGATAGATAGATAAATAAATAAATATATAAATTAATAAGCAAAATATATATATAAATAAAATAAACAAAATAAATAAACAAGCAAGCAGGCAGGCAGACAGACAGACAGCAGACAGACAGATAAATAAATAAATATATAAATAAATAAATAAATGTACGTACGTCAGTAAGTAGATAAGTAGATAAACAGATAAATAAATAAATAACACAAGACTAAGACAATATATGCAAAAGCAAAGGTCAGTTCATATGTTATGGGTAAGTTTTTGCACAGCTTGTTTCCTATTTTAAAAATATTATTATTATTTGTTTCTTTTGATAATTTGTATTTTGAATTATAAACTGACATTTAACACAAAATCTTTCCATACTTAAATTTATAAATGTACATAATTATATTTATAATCATATGTCGGGATGTTCATCCTTTACAATTTTTAAAGTTTTGTGTTGAATATCTTTCACTGGACAGTGCTGCGAGTGCTGCGACTTTATCAGCCCATAGAGAAAATAGA
>NW_022731017.1:3864-9400 GCF_011630105.1 Anneissia japonica | reverse complement strand
GCTTGTAACCTAAGTAATTTAGTTGAAGGATATGGTAGTCTTAAGACTGATGAATTCTGGCACAACCCATACAAAAAAGTTCTATAGAGCTCTATAGAATTCTATAGAAATGTATATAGAGTTCTATGTAACTCTATAGAGGCAAACAAATTCTATAGAAATGTTTTATAGAGTTTACGCATTCTATAGAATTTTAATATTTTCTATAGAATGTTGTAGTCCACTCTATAGAAAATTAGTTTGTTGCACAATTCATGTATTGGTAACCTACAGTGGATTTTCAATAAATGTGTTATTGCAGAAGCTTGGTTTTGAATATGAAACATGTTTATTAAACAATAATAATAAAAAAAATAATAAATAAAACTATTGCTTTTGGCTCATGGTCTGATGTTGAGTAACTAAATAATGCATAGAGTTTAATATGTGTATCATTTTGTCGAAAAAAATTATGCTTCATATTTCTGGAAAAATTTTATAGAAATCTGTAACATTCTCTTTAGAAGCTGTATAGAAATTCTATAGAAAATTCTATAGACATCTATAACATTTGCTTTAGAAGTTGTATAGGAATTCTATAGAATATCTGTTTGGAAATGTATAACAGATGCATAAGTTACAGTATCAATTAGCATGCTCACATTTTAAGTTAAAATGTTAAAAACATTAAATTAAGCATTTAATTTAAACATTTAAGTTAAATTATACATTAAATTAAACATTCAATTAAATGTTAAAAACAGCAAATACTTAGCCTTACACCACATTTCAAAATTGAAATGAAAAATGAATTTAATGCACATATTTGTAACAAATACTTAATTAATCTTACAAAATCATTAACCACAAACCACCATGGTGACCATTTTAAAGTTACTGTTAGTGTAACTTAAAACCTAACTACTTTAATCATCATTCCAGATGGGAGAGAGACATCGTTTTCAATAACAAGACAATGGATCAGGCCGTGATAGGGGTCCAATTTATGAGTTGAGATGCACGATTTAGTAAATTATTTATTGTATGAAATGCTATATTATATATACTTTCCTACACAAAACAAACGATTAATTACAGAAGGTTTTATATAAATGCATTTAATAAGAATTATAACTCAACTGGTCTTAAATGGTTTCCCCGCCCCTCTATTAAACATGGTACATTCCTCAACTGGGTGGTGAAATTTGAAAGCTAACTGTTGTCATCGACATCTCTCTCTCTCGCTTGCTGCACCCTTTGTTGTTGTGATGTCCTCCTTTTGTTCAGTAATAATTGCAAACTGATATTTTATTGAAATGGTTAATACCTGTAGCAATGTCTATGTACTAGTTAAATGGACGTTCTTCCGTTGAAACTCAACCTAGCCTAGGATAGCCGCTAGGCCTATTCTGTTGCCATTTGGAAAAAAAAGAAGAGTCCGCAACATGCCAAGGTCTCTAGGCCTATGCACAGTCAGTATTGTGGTAAGTAAAGAAAACATAATCTCCTTTCGTCCATTTATGTACGCCTTTCACATTACGCCTAGTTACTTATTCTAGCCTAGGCCTAGATATAATTTTGTAGCTAAGTATCAAGTTTAGTTCAGTCAGTTCGTCAGTCAGTGCAGTGGCAGTGTTTCTGTTCGTATACTAACTAGGCCTAGGCTAAACCTAAGAATTGAGTTAAAAAAAGTGCAACAGGTCAGGTACGGGCGTTGGGACACAAAAGAAAAATCGTTTTTTACCTACCTAGGCCTAGCCTAGGCTTAGGCCTCTTCCTTAACCTAGGGCCTACAGTACACAGTACCTAGCCTAGCTAAGCCTAGGCCTAAGTCCTGCCTAAGGCAGGAAATTTGAAAAATAAAATGCATTTTTTTCTTTAAATATCATTTATTTATTGTATTTTGTGTCAACCAAAAATATTAAGACTTGTTTTTTGCATAGTTCAATATACTTCACTCTTTTTCAAAATGAATGATTGTATAACTGTCAACTGTCTGACCTCAATAATTGATATTTTAAATTCAACAACCACACAAGTCATGCCCAAAAACATCAATAGCTGGAACTTTTTAATATACTCATATTCTATACACAGGAAGTTTCAATTATGCTGTAATTAAAGTTTGAAATATTTCAAGCATAATTATATTTTTGTTGACCAAAAAATATGGTATAAATAACTGGGGTGTGAATATTTTACATGGATGTCCATTGACAGTCAAATACTAATAGCATGCGCAAATGTGGGAGGTAAATTTACTAATAAATAGTAAATAATTATCTATCTTCCAATAGATTGACATTGGCAATGGTTTACTTATAGAAAAGGACCAGCTCATAGCCATCACTCAGATAAGCGATGGGGCACGAGGCAAATTCAAAATTTGTTTGTTATTGTTTCCGATGCATGAAGTGGTAGGGAAATACAAGATAGGGAAGAAAAGCAAGGCACATGTGGAACATCGGTAGAGAAAGAGCGTTTGGATCCCATCTGAATTACTGCCATAACAGGTAGGTAATTTGTTGAATAAGTTTGTGTTTTACCTTTTAAATGAAAATACTGCAGGTTTATGTATTGTAATAAGGGATTTATATTTCAAAAGATAAATGGTACATCAACATGTAATGTAAAGCTTTTTTATTTGGGTTAGACATTGAATTTTTTTTCTTTAAATTTTAATCTGAAAGTTTGCATTGTCCCTTTGTAACCAATTAATAACCATCAAAAGGGAGCCCGTCTTTATTACTGACTTAACCTTCACTGTAGCTACATCTTACTGTATATGTTCTGCATAGCACTTGAGGGAAGAAACTTTAATATTAGACAGTTAATGAAGGAAATATTTTGCTACAAGTGGAATACTTATATTAAAATTATATTTAGATTTTGTACAAGATAACAAATAATATGAAATAATACTTTTATTGGACCACTACTTTTAAGATATCTGCATTTTATTCTTTAGAGATTACTAATTACTAATTTTAGACATTGCACCAAAATTATTAAAATTCATCCTGCTCTTGGTGCTTGCCTGTTTATGAGTTTTCGATTTAGAAGCCTATAAGAGTATTCAATTTGTTTGCATTTTTTTTACCCCCAGATTTCCTGAGGCTTCAACTACTCTTTTGAGGCAGTCTCTGCAAAACAGAATAAAGAAAATGAACAAGCCTATAAATTGGGAATACCATGTATGCATTTTTGTTTTTAAATTTGTTATTTAACTTTAATTCCAAACTTCGTTTATATTAGATTTGTGTAGTATTTTATTATATTTGATGTTTCAGTGTGTAGGCCATCTTAAAGTTAGGTTCAGAAAAGTTGTTTTTTTTTTCAATTTTTTTTTTATGTTGAACTGATTTTTTTAAAACCCAAAAATAATATTTGATGAAAAACTTTGAAGCGGTTAATGAGATTCAGATTTTTTAATATTTAAAAACTGGGGGAAAAAGAGACATAACCACCCTTTTTCCTTCCTTAGTTTTCCCCAGTTTTTAAATATTCAAAAATCTGTATCTCTCTCATTAACTGTTTCCAAGTTTTTTGCCAAATATACTTTGAGGCTTAGAAAGATTAGTTCTACAACATATCAACACATTTATGTCCGCCAGAGCTTGGCTTTATTAAATAGAAATGCTACTTCCACATCAATAATTATATCTACCCTTGTCATATTTTCTTTAAAAATAACATTCGTTTAAATATTTTTGTCTTGCCATATTATTGAATATACAACATAAAATCAATAATTTCTTATTTATGTGAGTAGCAATTATTTCAGTACTGTATTTTATTTTGTAGCTCTAGTACAGTAGGTTTAGTACCTGAGTATATTTTTTCTTTAAGGGGCCAATCACAATTGAAAACATAGTGTATTAAAAGAGTACTCTTTTTTGGCACCTCAACCCCTTTAAAAAGTGTACATACATGGAAAATGTTGATTTTGCAATACTGTTCTCTATGGCCTTTTTTTTTTCAATGGGTACATACAGTAGATACATAATTAGGTTTAAATATATCCATATTGGCATGTTAATAAATTTAGAAAACCGATTTCAATCAATATTTTAAGCTTTTGTAAATTCTTTTCATTTAATTTTGTATTTAGTATTAGGCCTTTTCCCCCTTAGCATATTGTTTATACATTTGTTGATAATTATGAACCGTCCATACAGTGCAGAGTTATCCACCTTATGTTTTGAAATTTCTTTTTTGGGTCTTTCACATCTACTAAATGTGTGTAAAGTTAAATCTAATACTGTACTGTAATAGTATATAAAAATATGTAAAACTTTTTCTTTCATCTACAGTACCCCTATCAATATCGCTTACAGTACTTTGATGTTATTTAATATATTTATAATATTTTATATAGGCCTGCAATTTACTGTAAATACAGCTATGATATAAAATTATTTTTATAAATCTTTATATGTTTGCACAATACCACTAGTGCTACATCGTAAAATTCAATGCAGTTTATTCTTTTAAGATATTGAAACCAGTTTTTTTTTTTCTACTATTTAAATGATACAATGCAAGCATTTTAGTTTGGTTGTTTGAACTGTGATATATATATGTTTAATGTGTGTTAAATAAAGATCTTGAGAATGAATACATTTTGTTGGGATTTCTGTACAGTGGGTTCAAACATTTCATGTTTACTGCAGTGCCATGAACTACCAAAACACATTTGTACATTACAATCATCTTGTAGGCCTATGATTTTTTATTTTTACACTTTTTTTTGATTCGTGAAAACAATTTTTTATTGATCGAACGATACAGTTTTCTATAAAAAAAATTACATCAGCATTATTTTCTAGAGAAGTGCTGTGAATTTCTATGAAAATTAATTTTATCAGTGTTATTTTCTATAGAAATGCTGTTTTTTTTCCTATAGAAAATATAATATATCAGCATTATTTCTAAAGAAATTCTGTACATTTCTAAAGAGAATAATACAGTTTTCCATAGAAAATATATTATATCGGTGTTATTTTCTATAGAATGCTGTTATTTTCCACAGAGATTTATATAGTTTTCTATAGAAAAAATTATATCTGCAATAATTTCTATAGAAATGCTGTTCTTTTCTATAGAAGTATTGTGAATTTCCATAGAAAATAATAGTTTTCTATAGAAAAGAAATTATAACAGCGTTACTTTCTATAGAAATGCTGTTATTTCCTATAGAAGTATTGTGAATTTCTATAGAAAATAATAGTTTTCTATAGAAAAGAAATTATAACAGTGGTACTTTCTATAGAAATGCTGTTATTTTCTATAGAGATTTACATAGTTTTCTATAGAAAAAGATTATATATCTGCAATAATTTCTATAGAAATGCTGTTCTTTTCTATAGAAGTATTGTCAATTTCTATAGAAAATAATAGTTTTCTATAGAAAAGAAATTATAACAGCATTACTCTCTATAGAAACACTTGTTGTTTTCTATAGAAATGCTGTTAATTTCTATAGATTCTTATAGAGAATTAAGCCACTTTTCTTTAGAAATTGTATAGAAATCCTTTAGAAATTGTATAGAAATTC
>NW_022731017.1:0-3405 GCF_011630105.1 Anneissia japonica | reverse complement strand
GATTAAATATCATTAAGTGATGCAGCATAATAAATGTGTACTGTTTATTTATTGTAGTATTTTCAATAAGTTTCTGTTTATAAAGTGTGTTGACGGTGATGATGTAACTGCAGTACATGCGCCACAGCGCGTCGCGGCGCGCGACAATCCTTGGAATGACCATCACGACAAAATCTCCAGGAATTTCACTTCCACAACTTGGGACCCCTGTTATTAGTGATTCCAGTTGCTATGGCAGTCGCCCTGTATGCTAAAGGTCCCGAGTTCGAGTCCGGTGGAGACTGAGTATTTTTTTTTCTTTCATTGTCACTAGATTTCTCTTTTGTTAAGTTTCAATTTATATTATTCATTGCATTTTCCTACTTCCTGTTTGTGGTTTTTTTTTTTTTTTTTTTTTTTTTTTTTTTTTTTTTTTTTTTTTTTTTTTTTTTGTTATTCCATGCCTTAAAATCACTTTATAAACCAGTATCTAATTCAAGTTCAAACAGGCTGAAAATAATGCAAAGGCACGTGCGATATTAGCGCTATATCTACATAGTGACGTGAGACACGATTAAAAAAAAAGAAAGCAGGTAAAATTCTACCTGGCGCTTGAATGTGTTCGTGTCCAAGTGGTTATGTTGTTTGACATGTATGCAAAAAGTCCCAAATTCGAGTCTGGTTGAATCTGAGTTCAGTTTTAATACAATATTGATCCCATGCCTTTGTTGAATATGAACAAATAAGACTTCAAAAGCATAATATGTTGTGAATTATTAACATCGTATGTAATACGGTCGAATGACTATGCATTAACTACTACTATTTGTCCTACACATCTATATGTAAATATCAGTATATGAGTGAGTGATATTCATTAATGTGTGTGATCAGGTATATTTCTTATATACCTGATACATAAACATATATAGTACTTATATATATATATATAGTACTTATATATATATATATATATATATATATAGTAAATATATATATATACATATATACTCTCAAAGAATTTCGTCTGGCTTTGACAATAATGAATAAAGTGATTGCTCTTTAAAGATAAGCCAATTATATTTCAATTTATTTCAAAATTCCCTCCAAAAAATGGAGGGTATAAAAAAGAAAAACAAAATATTAAAGTACATTAAAATACATAAAATCATGTGCTTAGGAATGAGTAATTGATAGTAACAATTATAATTATTCAATAAAATCACTATATGTATTATATATATATATATATATATATATATACATATACATATATATACACATATATATATACACATACATACACTCACATATATACAGTATATATATATATATACATATATTATATACACACACATGCATACACACTCACATGTAAACATGCATACATAAACATACATATACACAATACTTATTCAAACACTTTTGAGCAAAAGTTTGATATCAAATTTTCATTATTGATTAACATATCTCTCTCCATTACATTTTTAACACTATCACATATCCTATGGTTATGACAATCGATCCGTTTCAATTCCCGTTTTAATTGGTGACTGTACTTATTATTAAACAAATATTACAAAGAAAAATCGTTATTAACACTTCGTTTTATACGATCAACTAATGTAGTTTTAAGAGCATATTTATCATTAGCCTCGATGTTAAGCAAGTGAGTATAAAACTACCTAGATTTAGATTCATATATATATATATATATAGTGCTTAAAGTGTGAAATTTCGAAATTTGGTATATATATTAAAATATATCTTCTTTTATATATTCTTACCCAATTCCTGCGTTCTTAATCGGATAGGTATGACACGCCAGATTGGACGTTGCTTATCAGTGTTGGCATACTTGTTAACCTTTGCGTACCCTACTCACGAATGAAATCTGTGAAGACGTTTTTGTATTTTTACATACTGTATTGATTCCAGTGGCGGCTCTAGGATATATTTTCTGAGGGGGCTAAGTTGTCCCGACAGGGGAACTTGAGCTCGTAGGCTCGAGCTGGAGAAAGGGGTTGAGAGGAGGTTCCCCCTCCCATGGCCGAAAATGGCACTCTCAGACTGCTGTCTCTTATACACATCTAGATGTGTATAAGAGACAGATTTATTGTTCCACTTAACATTAGCAGTTACGTTTGTATACCATGACAGTAGACAACGCCACCATTCATCATCGATTTCGCCACTTAGTTAAGTTTTTCAAATAGTCGTAAGGTATAGCATCAAAGGTCCCTTCTGCATCCAAAGAACAAGCGAAGGCTTGTGAGCCTTTGTTAATGCTATAATTAATTACATCATGAACCGTCGCAGCGTCATTGCTGTACCTCTACCATTTACGAACCCAAATTGCAATGTATTGAAGTTTACAATTCATTATTTGCAGATTTCATTTTAGCACTATTACAGTTATATTTCAAATTTCGATTTATAAAATTCAGTAAGTTTATCAACACAGATTGAATCCATGTTACGGTTATCGACTCTCTTTCAATCGCGTTAACCGCTTTCCAGAATTTTTTGGGATTCTTAAGCGTATACATTTTATTCAGGGAGTTTTTTTTTGCAGATAATATAATATAGTGTGCGTCGTTTTTATTCATTTACGGGGACTCTAAGTCCGTTATGATGAATAATGAGCGGAGTTCATTTTTCATCATTGAGAACAAAATCCAGGGTAACAGGATTCAAAGTATAAAGAAATAATTGTAGGCAGCTTTACTCTTGCGTTCTAACTGGTTTATTTTTATTTTTTATTTTTATTTTATCAATAATCATACTGTTTATTCTCATTAGTTTTTAAGGAATTTTCGTGGTAACAAAGTAACTGATCGGAAACAATGGTTTGAAAAGTCTTGAAACGTTTTAGGCGTAAGTGTTGGCCCTCTAGTAATCTCTAAGATGCAGTTCTTGAACATTAATTAAGTTATGTGGCTCACTAACCAAATGTAGAATTTGTTTTATATACTACTCAATCGATTACATACAAAATAATTTTTCCTGTGTTAAAGAACTTCTAATAAAAAAAAAAGAAAATTAAAAAAAAAATAATAATAATTTAAAAAAAACCCGGATGTAACCGAATTTTTAAAAAAAAAAGTTTAACGTGCACCATGTTAAATATAATTTGATTTTATAATTTATTTTTTGGAAATATATATCCATTTGACTCTTTAGTGCGGTAGGTTGAATGTGGTTAAATGCCATTTGTTTATGGAACCCATTCCTAACATTTTTGCCAGAGAACGTTGCTGGTTTATTTTGCACAGTGTTACTCGTCCCGTTTCTACCCGACCGTGTCCACTCTGCGTCTGTTCGAGACTTTGTGCAATCAATTCATGAGTTGACTGATTTTTTGGTTGAATAATAGCTTTAGTTAGACCTGAGCTACATTCTGTACTGTACTTCGAAACTATTTGG
>NW_022731016.1:0-550 GCF_011630105.1 Anneissia japonica | reverse complement strand
CTTCAGAAGTAATCAGCTTTTATTACTAAAAAAAAGTAAGAAATAAACACTGGTGTATACCCAACTTGTCTTTCCCACACCCTCTTTTCTTGGAACAATGCTAAATATTCCCAGGAATAATTACATAATTTGTAAAGAATGTTTGTTGTAATTTCAATAAGAAATTTTAAGAAAAAAAGAAATGTTTAAGAATGCAAAAAAGTAATTTTAGGACAAATTTTCCTTTAAAAAAGTAAGAGCTACTTGTTTTACCTACATCCTCTTTACAAATAACAATGCTAAGTATTCTCAGGAAAACTTACATAATTTGTAAGATTCTTTATTTTAATTTCATTAAGAAGTTTAAGAAAAAGAAGAAAACTTTTTCATTTATTAAAGTGCCACTGACACAAGTTGATTTTCCCACACCCTCTTTTCTCGAAACAATGCTAAATATTCCCAGGAATAATTACATAATTTGTAAGAATGTTGTAATTTCAATAAGAATTTTAAGAAAAAGAAGAAAATGTTTAAGAATGCAAGAAAGTAATTTTAGGACAAATTTTCCTTG
>NW_022731015.1:0-789 GCF_011630105.1 Anneissia japonica | reverse complement strand
ACTCGGACTTCACCCAGAAAGCACATGCGTTACTTAAGGCTTGGTAGTAATGTGCTAGGTAGTAGCGCCCCCCCCCACCCCGAGAGCTCACGAGTTACGCAAATGGTCCTGTTTATTTTAATATGATATGCCATAATGAATTTTATGGGACAATATATGAAACACGTCCTACACCGTTTCTGATATATGTAAACTGCAATACATTTCTCATCATTGGAAGAGCTTTCCAACGATACCAAACAAGACTACTTTTGGTGAGTTTATATACTCATTCTTATTTTATGCACATTTTATATTTATTTTAAAACAAATAAACACCTATTTTTGAATTATGTTCCATTCTGGCATGAGTGACAGTAGTTTTTATATGTCTGGTTTGTTGCCTGTAGGGGCCTATAGAAATTATGAGTTTAGACACCAACATCATATCTGTAGCTTATTTAGTTCCAATTATATGCACATTTTAAATAAATTTGGCGACCATTTTTCAAAATGGCCGCCATTTGTATACAAGGTGAAAAATCAAGTGTCAACAGGACGGATTAATTAGGATATCTGGCTATGTTGACTGCTTTTAACATTCCACTCCCCCTAACTTGATTTTTAGGCCTCTTTTTTTATTTTTTTCCTAGTCTATATATAATAGGCCTACTTGTAAATGATTTAGAGTAAGTCACCTTCTGAAGAATATTAAATAATATACTGTACACGGCCTTTTGACCCGGCAATTGCGTTATTTTTTCAATAAGGCCTAGTATTTTCATATCAAATAATGTTTTCCGTAACTCA
>NW_022731014.1:0-1001 GCF_011630105.1 Anneissia japonica | reverse complement strand
GACGATTATAACGTGCCAAAATACCGTACATAATGAAACTGTTAAGAGAAAAAAAAGGAAAAAAAAGAAGAAAAAAATCTTTAACGAACAATAAGTAAACATCAATCGATTTGGGGGAGAAAATGTAAAAAGTCTACAGCACTCGGTATTCCCAGGCGGTCACCCATCCAAGTACTAACCGGGCCCGACGTTGCTTAACTTCGGTGATCGGACGAGAACCGGTATTTTCAACGTAGTATGGCCGTAGACATGTGGATGATATTTCCACTCATAGTTAATCTCGGCATATAGCATAATTATCCAATCATGAAGCTCTATGATTGATGACGTTTCATATCAACGCGCGCTTGTCTGGCGGGGATTACCTCTGACTCCTCTGACCACTCTGCTGCGCGAGTACATTTTTTACAAACACCGGTGTTGAACAATAAACCAACCATTTTACTACGGCACTAACTAGGATGCTTTAGACAGAATAAGACTGCCTTTTTGTTCAAACGACCCTCGAAACGGCCTAACACCAACGAATTAATTGCGTATTGTTGATATGAACATATAGTACCTGTATGATTAAAGTATGAGAGTGCAATTTCCTGGCACTTAGAGGTCCATATTCTCAAAATGTTTGCACCTCAGCCCCATTTATGTGGGCCCGAGGTCGTGTGGACTCTCACGCACCCCTACTTTAGAATTTGGGGGGAAAATGTAAAAAGTCTACAACACCCGGTATTCCCAGGCGGTCACCCATCCAAGTACTAACCAGGCCGGACGTTGCTTAAATTCGGTGATCGGACGAGAACCGGTGTTTTCAACGTAGTATGGCCGTAGACATGTGAGTAGTATTTCCACTCATAGTTAATCTCAGCATATAGCATAATTATCCAATCCTAAAGTTCTGTGATTGATGACGTTTCATATCAACGCGCGCTTGTCTGATGGGGATTTCCTCTAACTCCCCTGACCACTCTGCTGCGCGAGTACATTTTTTACAAACACCGGTG
>NW_022731013.1:0-521 GCF_011630105.1 Anneissia japonica | reverse complement strand
ATTCTAATGCACAAAACTATCCACTGATGTTTAATATTAATAATAAAATAGGCCTACATAAAAAATGTAATTTAATATGTAAATATGTGCATTTATATAGCCAGAGATCCCAAGTCTCCCGAAAATTGCGGGTTCTCCCGATTTTTGAGGCCGTCTCCCGCCCTCCCGATTTTTATTAATAGTCTCCCGAATTTTTTAAATATCCCGAAAATTTCACGAAAAATGTGATTTCCGCGATGACATAGAGCAATGAAACAAAATTTCGCTCGCTCAGCCTTAAAATGTCGTAAACAAGACCAGGGAGTTGTTACTCCGTGGTAGAATTGCCTTGTTTATCCTCCATGTTACGATCTTTTTCATCCGCGCCGACCTCAATCAATGATATGGCTGTCAGTTGAGTAAATAATTTTCAACAAATTAACAAAATTAGAAATCACATGGGAATGGATGCCCAAGTTTTTTCACCGCGAAGATTTGGAACTTTGTAGAATCGGTGCATAAAAAATACTTTTTCTTTCAAG
>NW_022731012.1:0-925 GCF_011630105.1 Anneissia japonica | reverse complement strand
TATTATTATTATTATCGTTGTTATTATTATTATCATCATCATAATTTTCATTATCTATTATTATTATTATTATTATTATTATTATTATATTAATTCTACTAATATTATTAATATAACATTATCTTATTATCGTCATTATCGTTATCATCATCATCATCCTCATCATCATTAACTTATTTTTATTTATAATATTTTGTTATCATTATTCTTAGACCAGTTAGACTACTGTATATGTAGGCCGTATAATAATAATAATAATAATTATTATTATTATTATTATTATTATTATTATTATTACTATTATTATTATTACTATTATTATTATTATTATCGTTGTTATTATTATTATTATTATCATCATAATTTTCATTATCTATTATTATTATTATTTTTATTATATTAATTCTACTAATATTATTAATATAACATTATCTTATTATCGTCATTATCGTAATCATCATCATCCTCATCATCATTAACTTATTTTTATTAATAATAATATTTTGTTATCATTATTCTTAGACCTACTAGAATTGACTACTGTATATGTAGGCCATATAATATTAGGCCAAATTTCATTATTTATTTATTTTATTTATTTTTATTTATTAAACTTCACACTGAAAATATAACTTGCAACAGGACAGTGGTCAGTGATGGAGAAGGCAAACATGCGCAGAACGCCTCAAAATAGCCCAAACCATATTACTGCACTGTCCATGCTAAAACTAGAGTAAATAAATATAATACAAGAAATACAATAGGCCTAATATTATTCATTCATTCATTCATTCATTTATTCATGGATTTTTATTCAATATTCAATATACAAAATTCAGGCAAAAAAGTTAAAAATTACGATTATGTCATAAAAACAACAAAATTACCATAAAAAATGAGTAAGTGAATAAATAAATAACGGGGG
>NW_022731011.1:0-1848 GCF_011630105.1 Anneissia japonica | reverse complement strand
AATAGTAGTAGTATGGTAGTAGTCTAGTAGTAGTAATAAGAGGAGGAATAATAGAAAGTAATGGACGAGTAGAAATATTTGCATAACTTGATTTTTAATTAGTTTCTATAAATCTTAAAGGGAGCGATAAACATTAATACATGTGTAAGTTGTACCGTGACATTTTTTGAATATTTAATCAAGACAAAGAGACATAGTTACACTGTCACGCTCATAAATCGGTAATGATATCATTTGTAGTTTTTTTTTTCGATTTCTCATTTTTGCAGCAACATTCTATAAATGGCGTTACACGATGCAATATGCGATTCATTTTAAATCGCTTTAATAATCCCTGTGAATATATTTTTCTTCTCGTTTTTATTGCGTTGCTTCGTCTACGGATCTGCGTATATTTCTGGCTTATTTTACTCTCTATCGTCAACTTTATTATTCTGGAGCAACGTTCTCTCTGGTATTACCTCCTTCTGTTTACATTATTATAGAATTACCTGCCACCGTCTTGGATGTAATGAAGACTCGTCGGTCCCTTTGATGTCAAAAATCTGTATCTTAGCCGATTAAAGAACCCGACAACGTCGAACAGACATTTACCATTTTTAATGTTAAAATGGAGTGTTTTATACTGCGTCTAACAAAACACACTTTTATGGATAGTAATGAGGTACTTATACAAATTTTGCCTGAGGGAAGATGGATAATGCGTTAGTTCGGGTAGCTTTACAATCGATTTAAATAAATTGTGGTAATTGTTAACTTGTACTAGTCAAAGTTATCTAGCGATTGCCGAAGACTATAGTAATAATATACAAAGAGGATGATGAGTTTGGAATAAATCTGCAAATACGGCTGGGAAAAAAGAGCTTTGCAGATAATGTGAAGTGCAGTGACGGTTATGATAATAACAATGATAATAAAGAATATATTCGATAACAGAAATAAAAGCTATCTAGACGGTATTAATATTACAAGTGATGGTTGTAACGATGACAATATGGAAATATTTGTGAGTATGGTATGGAAACCCCAATAAATCATGATGTTGATTTAATAATAGTAAATCAATATGATGGTGTATGGGAAAAAGAACCACAATAAATTGTCTACATAATGATTAATAATAAAAATGTATATTATGTTTATAGTGATGCACAAATACATGATATACATACTTATACCAAAGCAATAATTATTCTTTTTATTAGTATTATAATTATAATTATTATAATAAATATCAATAATAGTAATAACAAATAATATTATAAGGCTTAAGAATAATAGTAGTAGTAGTAATAATAATAATAATAATAATAATAATAATAATAATAATAATAATAATAATAATAAATAATAATAATACAATTTGTACAGAATAATTTGTTTTGATGTCGATGGCTCGATCACCAACCAAATTACTACCAACTGTTTTTGTAAGTGTATTGGGTATCTAATGTATTAGAATTGTCAAATTTGGTCAAGAAAACGAATGTAGGAATATTCTACTTTCTTAAGAGAGATAATGAAAACAAACAGTTAAAACTAGTAAAACTGGTATTATAAATTTATTCTTAATTATAAACAAAACAGTTGACTTAGATTTAAAAGAATTAACGGCTGTTTATAATAAGATAACACTAATATTAATTGAAATCAATAACATATTAGTTTCACAGAGTTAGTTTTACCTAAATGGATTGTTCCGCGAAGCCCCGCCCCTTTGATTCTCGTGCAAAGTTCTCACAAAACGACAGCATAATTGTACACTTACAGGTGTGTTTGTGAGAAAATCCAGCCAGGAACCCATGGGTGGCGCCAGCGGGGGGCCGGGGGCCCCGTCGGGGAGAGCTG
>NW_022731010.1:0-860 GCF_011630105.1 Anneissia japonica | reverse complement strand
TTGATGGTCAAAATACAGGGGAATTATTATTACTGTACATTAGAAAAGATTGAGAAACAAGATAGACTATTATACATATATTGTTTTATCTTCATTTGTAATTTTTAAACTAATTTTTATTTTTATATTACAAAAAAGTATTATATTAATGAAATAATAAATTCTATTCAAAATAATTGTTTATTAATATTAATAAAATAATTGCTATGTTACACCACTTTGCAATACATTTGAATATGGGCTTTTCACAGTGATGGTTAATTAGAATATATATTTTCAACAAAAATTATCATTGATGATTAGTGCCAGAATGATTAATTCCTTATAAAGACATTGTAATATCAATACTAATTATTTTTGAATGGTGTAAGATTAGTCACTCTGATTTTTGTTAACTAGTCTGTTCAAACTTTTTATTGTACTTCTCTTCTTACAGGAAATACCGACATGTTGGATATCGATGGCTTTCATTTGGTAGGTGTTTAACAGGCTAAAGAAATCTGACAGAAGGGTCATCCCATCTTGCACTGTGTGGGCGATTAGGGACAAGTTCCCAGAAGCTGTGAAGACTGCCCTGGGTTTTTTTATGCTATAGATGATGAAATAAACTTTGTGTTGGAAGAATTATTTATAAATTGTTATGGAAGATACCTGATAAGTCCATCCTCATTGATACAACAGATCTTATGTAAATAGATTCATTCTTGACAATTCATGTGACAACTGTGCTCTGTTTTTTTGACAATCTCATCACTCATGAAAGGAAATTTTGTCAGCACAGGCCTAGAGCTTTTATATATCTGGACCAGTCAATTGTGTGTAACCTTTCAGACCTAGTCTGTAATTGAAATTGTTGCTAT
>NW_022731009.1:0-628 GCF_011630105.1 Anneissia japonica | reverse complement strand
AGAAAATTGACCTGCAATATTAAGCATATTTTCTAAATCAAATGCATCATTACCAATCAGGACAATGTCATCAGCCCAAAATAAGCAAGATATTTTAGTCCCCAATGTATAACAGCCCAAATCATTGTCATTTAACATTTTAGATAACTCATTTATGTAAATACAAAATAAAACGGGTGACAAAACACAACCCTGCTTAACCCCCTCGTCGACATCGAAAAAATCAGTTACAATATCACCAAATTTAACATTACACTGCACATTTTTATACAACTTATCTAAAATATTCCAGACCTTACCACGGATACCAGTACTCCATGCAATTGATAAGAGTCCATTTCGCCAAACAGTATCAAATGCTTTACGGAAATCCAGGAATGCTAAATAAGTGGGCTTATTTTCCGCACTTCGCGTTGCAAGAATGCTTTTTAATGTGAAAATGTGGTCCTCACACCTATGATCTTTTCTAAAGCCTCCCTGGATTTCCGTAAGGACACTGTTATCTTCTAAAAACTCAGAAATGCGATCACAAATAATACGGTCAAAAATCTTAGATACACATAAAGATAGGGTAATTCCTCTATAGTTGTTAAGATCATTTTTATTACCTTTTTTGTGTATAGGAATT
>NW_022731008.1:0-1166 GCF_011630105.1 Anneissia japonica | reverse complement strand
GTTATTTCTACTAATAATACGACTAGAGAAACTCTAAAGATTTCTGCGTCTGAGAGAAGAGACGGAACAGGCCTTGATATAGAGTGATAATGGTATTTCGTATTTGTCTTGCTAAATTCACAGATTATTTCTCAATGTTTAACAACGTGTTCGTGTACTACGGTAGACCTCGTTACTGTATTAAACGAGGTGCAAATGTATTTTACAATGTGGAATATTTTGCATTTTTCAGGGCGAATGATTCCCACAGTGAATACTTAAACAAGATGGAGTATGACATAGAATCACAACTGTCAAAAGTAGAACAACGTGTTAGAAAAGAGGTAAACAAAACAATTCTGCTTATTTCCGAAATTAATACTGTATTTAGAATTAAAAAAACAATAACTTAGCATTATTAAATAACGCATGGGTCACTGATTGCTTAAAAGTCACACGAACAATACAGTATTTGTGGAAAATAGATGAAGCTATTCCATATTATCACTCTAATAATTTTCAGAAAGACAATCCAGTGTCCTTGAATTTAAATAAAGTGTACCCCGATTTGTTTAAGTATACTTGATAACGATAAACAATAATAAAAAAAAATACTTCAGTGACATTTATCGCTGTAAAATTGTCGGTGCCCATTTTAAATACTCTGTGTGAAGGTAATTTTATTTCAAAAATGAGTTTTATGATTTTTTTTTTTTTTGGTATTTTTTATGGGGACATTAACAAAAATTATGTTAACATTTTCATTAGGAAAGGGAAAGATCTGAATTGGAGAAAATGGAAACAAGGCGGCAGCTAGAGGCCGAGATCATGGAGTTACAGGCAAACCTGACGCGGTTTCAAAAGGTAATTAACGCATTTAATTCATGGCGTTTGTTTTCTAAAGGCCAACCCAGACAGCGTCGTACGACGCAGCCCGACGCGATTTGTTGTCGCGTCGGGTCTGTGTGAGTTAAACGCAGACGCGATAGTGTGCGTCGGGAGCAGTCGCGTCGTGTAGAATATTAAACATGTTTAATATTTCTCACGACGGCTTAAGACTGTCCCCGACGATAAAACTGGTCGGGCTGCGTCGGCCGACGCTCTCTTAGTTGGCCTTAACAGCTGTTGTTAAAACTCAAGTAGGCCTACAGATTGAATTAGCTAGAAAGAAAAGAAAATGTATATAC
>NW_022731007.1:0-3646 GCF_011630105.1 Anneissia japonica | reverse complement strand
TACCATGCTTAAAATCTCAATTCTAAACTGTGATTGCAGTATATAAACATTAGATGACAATCAAATGACAAAATGAAACATATTTTGAGCAACAAGGCTCTGACAGTTGCCGCCGGCCAATTTTGTCAATACAATATTGCTCATCATTCGGCATCATCATATGGTTTATGAGTACTTCAATTATGTTATACTTTTTTATATTTTGGTATCATTTGCTATATCCTCACTGATTTTAAGCTACACCAGGTTTTTATTGATTCCTGCGCAGCAACTTCCTGGCACCTCTCTTTATACTTACTATACAAAATATAGTTTATTGAACACCAAGCTTTTGTTATGCAATGAACTTCTTCAGGATGCTATTTATATAATGAAAATATCTTTTTCATAGCATTATAGTGGTTCCATCATTTCCAAATTTAAAAATCGTAATGATTTCTATTCGTATGTTAATATAAAAGGAATGTTCTTCAATGGAGAATTTGGTTACTGGAAACCAAAAAGAACAGTTAGAGACAGGTATGTGTACAGACCCTTCTTATTAATTTGATAATGTATTTTTTTTTTTTTTTTTTTTTTTTTACTTTTTCAAATACTTAAAAAAAAAGAAAAAAAAAAGAAATGGGCTTTGATTTGAGCATGCAGTTTTAAAAATTTGTCATGCCTTCAATATAAAGTTAACAATATTTTAATGGTTAGAGGATTCCCAGATACAGTATGCTCATTCTCTCGGAAAAAATGAGAGAAGAAAAAACAATCAACACAAAGACATGTTTATTGGCTAGGCCATACACTAGAAACAATTATCGTAGTAATGCAATATGCAATATTGTCAGTTTTATGTAAATGTACTCTGGGAATTTTTTAACAGTGATGATAAATTATGTCAAGTTGCATATAATCTGTTATGTAATCCACTTAATTTACGTTTTCTTTATCTTTAATGGAAAGGCATATACTTTCTTATTTCCCATTTAATATGTGTCTACCTGTGTTGTTGTTATGTGAAATCCTAAAAACATAGCAGAGTTTCACTGGAAAATCCTCAAAAGTAGAAAGATTGATTATTATTTACATGTGGGTTCATCCATTCTTATATCTCTGTCTTTTTTTCTTCTAAGAATTACTATGAAGAAGACTGTTGAGACAGATTTTATGCCACCAAGTCCTCCTAGTAGCCTTCATCCAGGCAGAAGCACTAGGGTGTCAGACACAGGCTTAGTAGTGGAGCCATGAACACAGCCGGTAAGTTGATAGTAATCCACAAATTGCACTACTTTTACAGCCCACTGTGGTTGCAATGTGGCGTTCACACTACCACTGACTTGGTTGACTTAATTACTCTCCAGCAGCACTTAGCTAAGAAGTGTTTTAAGAGGTTTCACACACAGCCACATGCTGTAGATGAAACCCTTTTGATTTTAATCACAGGCAGTGGTGTATGGATCTAGGGGTGTGCGGAGAAGGGTGTCACCCTATTAAAAATGTTTGAAGCAAATAAAGTCATGCTCAAGGTATAAAAATCACCTCATGTCTCCTAATTATTGTGAGCTAACTCCTAACTTAATGATCGAGCACTTCACCTTCACCCCTGTCTCTTATACACATCTAGATGTGTATAAGAGACAGACTTCACACCATGGGGAAATAAAATAAAACTGGAACTACAGGCCATCCATATTAATCCGTGTTAAGCCCTTACTTGTAAGATATAGAAAAAACAATAGAATTGAAGCTGTCTCTTATACACATCTAGATGTGTATAAGAGACAGCCCCCGCCATCAGCAACCCCACCCCCACTTCAAGACCCTTAGATATACCACTGATCAGGAGAAATTTACCGATTAAATACAATAAAAATTTAATAACATTTAAAATTTATTTAAATAATGACCGAGATGTATTATTTACATATAGTATTAGGCTATAAAGGTGTGATATTTCAAATACAATGTACAGGTCTTAAATTAAGCGGCTTATTGTCTTGAATATTTTGACACTTTTTAAAGAAAATCAGTTTGAAAAATGGAACAGTGCGGGCCAAAAAACGAAATTGAGGGGGCGTGGGAATGACCCTTCGATGGTTAAAATACATGAAAAAAGTCATAACTTTTTTTATCTGAAGTCACATTTTGGTAATATTAGTGTCTATATATATGTTTATGTTTTTGAGGCCAAGGAAATTGATTAGCGGTGTCAGAAATTGCTTAAAAATTAATTATAGTGGTCAATTTTCAAATTTTATGTGTTCAAGGTATGCACTCTGGGATACAAAATAGGTACCGTACTATGTAATTTTTCTTCTATCATTAATCATTGTAGCATTAGCAATGACATCCACCAGGTTTATTAAATCTACAAAGCATTTTAACAGGCATTATAGCCTTATGTGTATCTTGCTTTTGATGACTGATAATGTATACAATATTGACTAATATAGACATGCTATACTGTGTAAGCATAGTGTTGCAACACATGGAAGGTTTATCAATAACACTAATTTCAGGGGCATTTGCTTTTCTACGGGCTATCCACTCAATGAAACAATTAGAATATTGTATATATTTTTATTATATAATGATCAACAAATACTACACAACTTGCTTGCTGAGGGCCCTGGATTCAATAACTTTTTTTGTAGGATTTTGTGTAGATTTGTAGATGCGAGTATCAGCTATTAACTAGTGATAGCCACTGTAAATTGATTGTTAGTGTTTATGTAACATATTTGTATAATCTGTTCTGCTGCTCTCCTTGTGTTCCAGCTAGAGGACTGAAATGTGCCTCCCAGAAGATTTGTTTAAACCAGTGTCCAATGTGCATGGTAAAGAAGGCACTTGTTTGGAAAATACTGAGGTTGGTCTAAATTGCTGGACAATGACCACCTGAAGGACACCATTGAAAATAAGTACATAGACTGGGTGGGTGGGTTACCATTGGTGTTCAGTAGATAAGCAAATACCCCTGAAATTGTTCTTATTGAAAACCTTCTGTGTGTTGCAAAATGATTGTACTCTACATACAGCATGTCTAATGGTTGTTGATACTGTACGCACATTAGGCGTCATCAAAACAAAGATACATATAGCCCTACAATGCTCATTAAAATGTTTTATGATTTGAAAAGTAAAATAAGAATGGAAATAGACATTGCTACAATGATTATTGATGGAAAAAAAAAGTTAAACTGTGCTTATTTTTTCATACAATACGTAACTTGTACTCTTACCGTAATGTCAAAAAAAAAAAAAAAAAAAACCCAAAAAAAAAAAAAAAACTTAAAATAAAAAATTTAACCACTGTAATTACATTTTTAAGTATTTCTGACACCACTAATCGGTTTCTTGACCTGAAAAACATAGACACTAATATCATCAATATATGACTTCAGATAAAAAAGTTATGACCTTTTTGTATTTTAACCGCTAATGGGGTCATTTTTCCCCCTCCCCTTTCAATTTCGTTTTTTGGCCCTCACTGTCCCGTTTTTCAACCAAATTTCTTTAAAAAGGTGCCAAAATGTCGCTTCATTTAGGACCTGTGCATTTGATATTTGAAATATCAACCGGTTTTTACACCCTATAGCCTACCACTATTTACATGTTAGTTATATTATTCATAAATCAATTTTTCCTGGTATATTCC
>NW_022731006.1:0-1958 GCF_011630105.1 Anneissia japonica | reverse complement strand
AGACTTTTATGTTGGGCTGCATTTACATATACTGAAGTTGTATGTGTGTACAGGGTGATGGGGTGAGTGTGTATATATGGGGTGGTGGGGGTGGGTGTGTTTATTGGTTATGTGAATTTGCTTAGACTAGTAATTTTGTTCTTTGTAGACTGGTTTATTTAGTAGGTTTTGTTGCTTGGTTTATCTGAATTTGTTATTTTTGAACGCACCGTCATTTGACGCGCGCCACTGATGTAAAAGTGTATGTTCGAATAAATTATTATTATTATTATTATTACTATGTTTCTACGTCAGCTCGTCAGTGTTCTAATATAGACAATGGGTCGTGTCTCATATTATTTGTTATATTTTTATTATTCATTATTTTCACTTGACTCGCATAAATAATTTTGTTTGAAGAACATTTATATGCAGTTGTACTTCGCAGCACTTCACTTGCAATTTGCAATTTCTAGTTATCATAATATTATTCATAATTAAAATAAATATTCTTTTCCTCATTTACAGCAATGTGGTACTTGGGGCGGATCCAAAGATGTCCAAGGGCGGGGGGTAGGTTGGGTGCGATTGAGAAACAACACTACCCTATGGGTCTGGGGGCATCCCCCGAGAAAATGTTGTTTTCTAGACACCCGGAAATAACCTCTAAGGCGTTTTGGGCGGTCAATAATTTCTTTTTCTTTCTTTCCTTTTGGGCCGGCCCCAATTCCTCCTCTGATCTCTCGTCAATCAGCAGGGGCTAGTTTCCGCCGGGCATTTTCCCTGATATTTTGTCCCCCGGTTATTTTTCGTTAAATTTTCCTTAAATAAAACAAGAAGTACATCAAGATTGTACTTCATTTTTATTTAATCTTAAGTATACAATACATTTTTTTTGCGACGATACCATGAAATATATTCCACCAGCGTATCGCTACCGTGTTCTTCATGTGACCTGCAATTTTTAAGTAATCACGAAGTATTCGTGTTGGTGGTGAAAGCTGCTGTGTATTAATATTTGTATTAATTTAAGAAAGGGCTATGCTGTACTGTTTATTTAGACCATGGAGGAAAGACGTTGTCGACTTTCGGAATAAACATGAAGTCATAGTGGTTTTTTTATATTTATCTGTGTGTGATATAGTTTTATAATCATAATTGCTGTACCCGACAACAAAATATAGATATTTAGAAGCTTAATGAGTAGTAATTGTGCCAATGTTTTTATTTAAAACCCATGAACCAACCGTCATCCATCCGTTTGCGATCCAATAAAACTATTGTCACGCTCACGCATCACTGCTTCTTTAAACACTTGAGGGCGTAACTGCTTGGGCAAGCTTGAAACACTGTCCATGGCAGGTGATGAGTCAGCTAGGCTGTACCCATCATAAAATAAGCACACTACAACAGCCCTGTCACCTACGGTAACACCCTGGTATCAGCTACTCTTGAATTTACGTCTTATGCTTTCTTCATTGTATAAGAGATTTCTACCAGTCGATATTTTACGGGATTTTATACGCGCTTTTTGACTTGGATATAGTGGAAATGTGTATCGTCGCTAGGTGATAGGACTTATCATCAATTCTTATGACCAGGATATCGTGGCTTCTTAAAGCAATACTGTAGCTTCTGATCTAAAAAAAATGGAACAATATTTGATATTATTTTTACTTGTTTGCGTTTTAAATTTACGACACCACGTAGAGGCTGTCAATGGTAAATATGAATTTCCCCTTATTTTTTATTTATACCGATACATATTTTATAATATTATTGTGTGTAATAAGACTATAGATTCAAGTATAACGTATACAGTACCTAGATGTACATCCTCTATATAAGCTACATGTTTAATAGGCATATTTGTATTTCTTTCGATTGTATATTCGATGAACACAATGTAAAACATTGTGATACAGTACATAATATGTACGTCATCTTGGTAGACGTTGTTAAATGTAATATGTAAATGT
>NW_022731005.1:0-601 GCF_011630105.1 Anneissia japonica | reverse complement strand
AGCCTGCCGTACCTTTTTTTTAAGTACAATTTTCGCTCCGGTTCGCAATCTGGAATTTAAGAGTATGTTGATACCCGGTGCATAGGCTGCATCACATCCCAAAAAGGGAGCACAAGTTCTTTATCACTTAATCCCTTTTCGATTGAACTTTAATTGTTTTAACACGTACCAGAAATAGTCTGTTTAAAATTTAATGGTCCCAGCCTCTTTTACAGTTTAATTCCAAAAACAAAACTAAAAATCTCAATAGAAAAAATTATTTTAACGGAGGGCTTGCCTAGAATCCAGACCCTATTACGTATGTCCACAGCATGCATTTGTCAGCAGTCTCTTCTGGGTCTGTCTCTTATACACATCTAGATGTGTATAAGAGACAGCCCAAAATGCACATCTGCGATTTATCGGGAGTTTTCAATGTAGGCCCTGCTTTAGGAAGCTTATTGTTGTAGCTTCTTCGGTCATTTCATTACTTGATTTTGAGTCAAAAACATTATGCAGTGCACAGATGCCAATGTCTGTTTCTTTATTAAAGCTTAAGGGTGACACAAGGGTCCAGGGAAATTGATAAAACTCATCATTTGCCTAATACCTTAGGTCTTCC
>NW_022731004.1:0-4119 GCF_011630105.1 Anneissia japonica | reverse complement strand
AAATGCAAGGTATTATTTACACACAGATCCTATATACAAATTTACAGATGGTAGTACTGCTACAATCGTATCGAGAAGCTCTTGACGTTTAGTGAATTTGACTCATTGTTCAGTGGTTACGATTTGTCGCCGATGAATTGGAAAAGTTGAACATGGTTTAACTCTGTCAATTTGTTACCAACAAATCTTGGAGCCTTCCTGATAGCCGCTATATAGTGCAGCTATTGGTGTGGTTTCACTAGAATCAACATAATTATATTAAATTTTATCTTTCAGGTCATTGCTGTGTTTTTCACAACTATGAGAAAAGGGTAGATAATGACAATGTTGTTTTGAGGGATGATTTGCCAACTTCAGCAGTAAAATGTGGACATTGTGGAAAGAAATTTACGCAAAAATCAATTTGAAATTAAATTTGATGATACACACTGACGAAATGCTATATGAATGTGAACATTGTGGAAAGAAATTCAAGCTTATTGATGCTTTGATGAGGCATTTGATGATGCATGAATGCGAGAGAAGATATGAAGTTAAAATATTGACTCTGAAAACACATATTAAAAGACATTTTAAAGAAACGCTAAGGAGATAAGACTTGTAAATGTGAAAATTGTGGAAAAGGAGGGTACAAACAACAGAGACATCTTACACATGTGAACATTATGAGAAATAGTTTACACAAGATTTAAGTTTAGAAACACTGCCGAGGACTTATAGATATGGGATACATAAGCTTAAACAAAGTGGTAGTTTAAAGAAAAAATATTTGATTGTACATACAAGAGAGACAACTTATGAATGTGAACATTGTGGGCAGAAGTTTAATCAAAGTTGTCATTTGAAAACACATTTGAGGATACATACTGGAGTGATACCTTATGAATGTGACAAATGTGGAAAGAAATTGAAGCAAATTAGTAATTTGAAAACACATTCGATGGTACATAAAGAAAGACACCTTACGAATGTGAACATTGTGGGAAGAATTTTAATCACATTGGTAGTTTGAAAACACATTTGAGGATACAGACACCTTATGTATGTGAACATTATGGAAAGAAATTTAATCACAGTGTTAATTTGAAAATGCATTTAAGGGGACATACAAGAAAGACAGGTTGTGAATAAATGTGATCATTGTGGAAAAAGTTTAATCAAAGATGTAATTTGAAAACGCATTTGAGGAAACACACTGAAGAAACACCTTTATTATAGTGAACATTTTAGGAAAAAATTGTCAACTACTGTAATTTGAAAACACATTTTAAGTTACGCACTGGAGTGGTGCCTTAGACGTATACTTTTTGGAAAATGGAAACATTACGGAATGAAGTTTCATTAAAACTGTATTTTGAAGACATAGATGGAGATACTGTGAAAACATTGGAAAAACTATGGTATTTAAAAACAGTGCATTAGTAATTTGTAATAGAAATTTAAGCAAACACAGGAGGCCAAATAAATGAATAGTAATTACAGTAGAGTGGCTTAAAACACATTTGAGTATATATACACAAAGAACACCATGTAGATGTGAAAAGTAAATGGAAGGAGGTATAAGAAAATTGGTAACTTGAAAAAGCGTGAGAGTACACATTTTGGAGACACCTTATGAAGGTGAACAGTGTAGAATAAATTTATTTCTACTTATGGTTAAAACATAAGTAGAAATAAGTTTATTATCAATGTCTTTAATATGTATTCATTAATTTATCTTATTTATTTGAATAAACCCCCAGGACGGCTTTTTTTTTTTTTTTTAGGGAATTGCTTATCCGAGGGAGGGGTTCATTGTTTCGGTGTCACAAATCGATACGTATATAGTGTACTCAAATACATAACCCTTAATTTCACTGTAAATGTCGAACTACAATACATAATAATCAAAAAAAGTGTGTTATTACGTAATCATAAAGATTTAATGATCCCAACAAGGTAGGAAAAATGGAATTCTACTGCAATAGAACATTAATATAATGGGTAGAGAATGATGTTGCTTCCATTAGATTTATTTACAGTCATTTTTTGGGTGGGTGATTTTTCGAGGAAAAAATAAACGCCTCGAGTTTAGAGAAGGGATGTTTATTTAAAGGGGCGCATATTCAAAGCGGAGCGTTTAATGAATCAGATTTTTATTTAAAAAAAAAAAAAACCTAACATGAGCCCATAATCTCTATTTTTTTCTTGCACTTTTACCACTCCATTTTTCAATCTTTTACATATTTTTGTTGTGTTGTGCTTTTGAAAGTTGTTGTAAGTGTTGGTTGAATGTTATGAGACCCTTGTAGTTAGAATCAATTCATTGTTGTGAATTCTGTCTCATTGTGGTTGTGTTGTTGACTTTGCTATTTTTAGTGTAACAATGAAATGAAACGAAAGACAGTTTCGTACTGTTTTAATAACATAATATCTTGCTTACAGTAATATACTGTAGACCTTTGGCTCGTTCAATTATTAGTAGTTTTATTTCAAACTTTCGACAAGCACCTTATTCAATAATCACAGACAAGATTCAAACCTAGTTTACATATACAGTATTTTTACTCTTTCCTCCAGGACCCCTCTTTTATATTAGGACTCTTCCATTTATCTTGAAAATTCTTTTGTTGTTTGTCATATTTCTTTGTTATCTGTTCAATAGCTGTAATTAATAGGCCTACTTTATTGGCTGTATTAACAAAAGTGTTTCTATGGTGTTCAATTTAATAAAATGTTTATAAAGTTCTAAGCTTTTGTTAAGGTCTATTATTTCAGTATTTATTATGATCTTAGAGATGGTTTTTTTTTTTACAAATGAATGAATTTGTACTCCTTTTCAGCAATTTACATCGTGCAATAATACATTTTATTTGATTTTCTCCATTTTTCCAAAGACTGGTTGTAGGGAAAACATTTTTTTTTTTAATTCTTACTAATTTAAAATTACTTAAACTTAGTTTTAGCTTACTTATTATAATTTTTTTTATCTCCTTTATGTTCTCTTTTATGTTTGTAATATTCATAGTCATACCCCTTACATAAATTATCACTACTAATAGTGTTTGAAGGTTTACATGGCAGGGTAATATATTTAATGCTTGCTGTACACCACGCAGATAGTTCTGTAAAGAACTGTTGTTTGTTGAGAATGTCTCGAAATTTCGGTTGATTTGCTTCAATCGTCTTAAAGAGAATAATATCGGCAGAAAATCCAAACAGGGAAATACTTATATGTGTGGATAGCTATTGCTGCTGATTAGTGGAAAACTAAACAATTATTATTGAGACTATGGGCGTGTTTCTGCTGAATAACACCAAAAACACGTGTTTTTTTTAAACGGTTAAATTCCTTCGCAACGGTTTCTGGTGAAAAGTGCAACTAATAAAAACACGCTTAACTGACAGTCACCAACGGAAGTTGAAACTGACCTTACTTCTTGCGAGCTACAGCGCATGCTGCGAAAGAAGTAAACAACACACCACGAAAGTATGAAAAAAGTATGGTATGATCTTCAAGCATGTCATCCTATTGGTTTAATTTTTTTCTCCGCCCCGAATTCCCCACGGACGAGCGATTAAACCAACGAAGAGGTCAATTTGGGTCATCGACGGTGACCCAAATTGACTAACACGGTATTGCGTTGCAGCTGAAAAGTGTACCACAAAACACGCGTTTTCTGAACGCGAACCCTATAACGTGTAAAAGCACGCATTTTTAGAACGCATTCCTAACCTTGTTTTTGGCTACGTTCAGACCTGTGAGATAGGCCAGGCGTATCTAACGCCAGGCGTACGTTATTCGTATTCGTAATTCGCGCATTTTATTTTCTGTTTACATCTAGGTTTATTTTGATTGGTCAAATCTTGGCTGAGTTCAAAATCACCGATGCGTGACTGTCGTAAATCAGTGGCGTACGCTAATCTGGGGCCTGTTGCTGGATTACCGTACGCCAGTTATTGCGCGATAATACTGGCGTTCGCTACGCCGCGCACAAGTCCACACCACTCGATTAACGTTACGCTAGCGTAAGTCGTTGTGTCTGAACATAGCCTTTGTTTAGTGACCCGTTTCTACCAAGGTAATTCAACAAAAGGACGCACATCTCGGGACATCAAAGGTTATAACTCTGGCATCGA
>NW_022731003.1:0-612 GCF_011630105.1 Anneissia japonica | reverse complement strand
GAAGCAAGCCTGTTTAAGAGAATTGTATGGTCAATCGTATCAAATGCTGCTGAGAGGTCTAGAAAGACTAACAGCACACACTTTCCCTCATCCACTGATACCATGATATCATTATAAATTTTTAGTATTGCTGTTTCTGTACTATGTAATTTACGATAAGCTGACTGAAACACTTCTGATAAGTCGTTGACATCAATAAAGTGCATTAATTCATCTGCGACTACTTTTTCAATAACTTTTGAAATGAAAGCAATATTTGTAACAGGTCTGTAATGTGACAAAATATTTGGATCGAAAGATGGCTTCTTAAGCAGAGGTTTAACTATGCCCTGTTTAAGACGGTGAGGAAACTCACCGGATGACAATAACTTATTGACAATAGATGAAATAAATGGAAGTGTAGATGAAATCACACGTTTCAAGATTGTTGTGGGGACTGGGTCAAGCTGACAGCATTTGGCCGGCATATCGCATATCAACTTAGATAGATTAATATCGGTCACGTAATTAAATGTGCAAAACAATGGCGGCTGAAGAGGAAAAGAACGTGCCAAAGAACACGATCGGGTTGAAATTAGGTTGTTACGAGCTTTCTGTATCTTATCGATAAAA
>NW_022731002.1:0-1677 GCF_011630105.1 Anneissia japonica | reverse complement strand
TTCAGCGAATTAAGAGATACTTGAATGCAAATACATATTTAATATCTGAAGTATAATGATGGGACACTGCTCGAGAATTAAATATACAGTAGGTCTACGCTCACCATACGAACATCTATTACACAAACTGGCTAATCTAATTATGTACACGAGGAAACGATGACCCAGTTAAAGGAAGACCGTTTTCAAATGCTGATGACTATAAAATTCTATAAAAAATAATCATAAGGCTAACATAGTATAATGCTTATTTATTCGATAATCATTAATTATAAGAAAACTGTGCTTGGCTATGTAGGTATACCAGCGGAGTGATTGTCAACGGGAACATGGCCGCATGTATTTTTTAGAAATTCAGCGTTGTATAAGAACTAGGCTTTTCTCGTAAATACAGCCACAAACAGGGTAATAATATGCTTAGTGTTAACAAATACAGGAGTAGCAGAAATTTATAGGTAAACTTATTCATTAATCGGTTGGAGATGGTGGAATTTATTTCGTTGAAACTCTTGGCTTGTCACGTATGTTTGATGCTTAACTCTTGCGACTAGACCAGCAGCTGTGATATAGCGTGCCTAAAACACGTGGTTCACAAAACATAATAATCATATCTTGACATTAACCATGGACGCTCTATGATAACAAACGTTTAAAATTTGAACTTTCAAATGAATTGTTCCTTAATAACTTACTAGTCACAACAGAGCAACGCAAGTCTATATTTATTTGATTGATTAATCAGAAGCAGGAAGAAACGCAATACGTGTGGTTCATTGCCACAGACCCCTCAACTGTCAACCATACATAAACCTACACACGTTTTGCTCTTGCCCAAATTATTGTGGCTTGTAACAGATATAAAACACTAGTAGAACATCTTGATACAAAATAATTTAGATATATATATATATATATATATATATATTATATATATATTATATAATATATATATATATATGTATATGTATATATATGTATATATATGTATACATATATGTATATATGTGTATATATATATTATATATATATATATATTTATTGTTTTTTATTTTATTTTATTCCTTCTAGCACAGTATAACAAACAACAAAATCAATAAAGAAAGAGGAGGGTTGAGGAGTGGCAAATGCGGTACAAAAACTACTATTACCGGACATGGTGTGTCCCTCCAACTCCAATTTCAACATTCAACACAAATTAAATAAAAACGATATTTGACAATATAACAATGAAAAGTCAAGATTAAATATTAATACAAAATAGATTTATCAAATAATTGTTCTTATTATAATAATTAATAAAAAAAAACTATAAAAGCCTAAATATATACAATTGAAGGAAAAGCAATTAACAATCACATTAACGAAATTGTCTAAAATAATATTAATTTTCCCTTTGAAAGTACCCCAGCTATGACAAACAAGATTCTTTAATATCAAAAGGTAAATTATTCCATATTCTCATGAAACGGCCTGGAATGCTGTATTTAGCAGAATCTGTATTAGCCTGCAAATGGATAAAAAAGAGTTTATTGACACGATAACTTCTGATTTAAATGTTATCGAGAACAACAGAATCATGTACACAGTTATAAAGCAGTCTACAAACAAACAGTACTGTAAAATATTTTCTATTAGATTATAATAACAATATATTATGTATATGTATATATGTATATA
>NW_022731001.1:0-554 GCF_011630105.1 Anneissia japonica | reverse complement strand
CCCAATTTCAAGACTTCTAGATACGCCACCGCTTACATGGACTTATTTCACATTGAAACAGAGTAGAAATTGTAACAAAGATACTAGAAACACAAGATAGAGTTCTCCACAGAAAAAACTGTTCCACCGAAAGGCATGGTGGGAATACAAACAATGGGGCCCCGTGTACGGCTGGATCTAAAAAAAACTCTGCCACCGTTACATAACTGTGAATACATAACCTACTTTTTCGAAGGTTGAATTCGTTACCATTATCCACAACATACAAACAAGTAGACATAAATAAATCAAAACAATATAATGACAGACACTGATTAGTATAAAGTTTTCTTCCATTAATGGAAAAAGAAGGGCGCCGTGTAAGTCTGGATATACCTAGCAACGGATGGGCGCCCTGTACGTTTGGACCAAGTATAGAAAACTTGCATTATAACGAGAGATGGGCGCCGCGTACGTCTGGACCAATTTCCGCCACATTCTTGCTATGCGCGTGCTCTATCTTGTATTTCTAGTATCTTTGCCAAGTACCGATACTTCTTAAGCCCTGTCCAGAC
>NW_022731000.1:0-1005 GCF_011630105.1 Anneissia japonica | reverse complement strand
ATTAGGACTACCCTTGCACCCTACAACAGACAGTAGGCATAGGCTACGCCTAGCCCTTGGCCTGAGGGCATATTTTTTTAGATTGTTTGTAGTAGCCTAGGGCATCTAGCCTAGGCCTGCTAGAGTATAGTAGAACTACCTAGGCCTAGCCTAGGAGTAGGCCTAGTACCCCTAGTACAGGCCTAGGGGGCCTAGGCCCTAGGCCATACTTAATACAATAGTACTACTGCAAAGATTTTTTAATTGCGCAGAGGCTAGAGCCTAGGATAGGCATAGGCCGAGTATCTAAAAAATCAGCTCAAATTGCGAGGAAAATCGCTAGAAAATAGGTGCGCGGAATCGTAAATTGCTGCATAATTAAAAATAATTGCATCGTTTTAGGGGGATATGACCGGTTGAGCCGCCGACAAGTTGAGCAGCCGGTAATTTCTATGGAACGCCAAGCGCGTCTCTCAGTGAATGTAGTGCGTCTCTCAGTGAATGGCTTGCCGATGTCATCAGTGAATGTGAATGGCTTGCCGATGTCATCAGTGAATGACCCCCCCCCCCCCGGATACCAGCTACATATTCATCCCACAGTCTTGTCAGTCATTGATTTGCTCATATTGCCGTTCGTGATGTATAATTGTGTAATTGAAAATTAGAATTTTAATATATTTATGTACTACATTTTTATAAAAATATATGAAGTTGTATAATTGCAAAATCATATTAAAAATGTAATTTTATATACTACATTTTTATAAAAATAAATGAAGTTGTATAATTGCAAAATCGTATTAAAAATGTGTTTATTTACGTTTGGCTTGCGGCGTATTTCAATTAACTTATTCGTTATTTGTACTATTTTGTTAAATTATTTAATTAAATTATTTATTATATATAAGTTTAACAATAGTACAAAAATAAAAATACAGTATATAAATTATAAAACCATAGTAAATACTGTATAATAACATAGGCCTAACACATTTAAATTTATTATTTATTATTCATGCAAAATCG
>NW_022730999.1:0-668 GCF_011630105.1 Anneissia japonica | reverse complement strand
TGCGAAAAAGCCTCTATGCGCTTGGTGATTGAGCTCTTTGAGTTAGACATTTTGAAAAAAAAATTTAAAAAAAAAATTTAAAAAAATGTAATATATATATATCTCAGTTATTATTATTGATAACTTTCAAATAGCATCAACAATAACGAGTCAAGCCCTTACCCTCAATTAGTACACCTCTTCTTTCGCTTCGGTTTTCTGTATGCGTATAAAAAATTAAAAAATATATTTCAAATTATAAACAAAGTTTGATAATTTAACGCTTAATTTATTCAAAACCCACAAATGAGAAGAAAACAAAAATTATGTTTGTAACAAAAAAGAAATTTTAAAAATCAAATAATTACAATAGTTGATGTATAAGCATTAACAAAACATTATTATGGGTGTGTGAAGATTAATAAGGAAAAAATTAAGCTAGGTGAAAATTAAATAATCAGTAAATACCTTACCTTCAATCGAGTTTTGTTCTGTAGAGTAAAAAAAAAATCTAAATTATTTATATTTTTATAGGTAATAATTAGAGCGCATCATGCGAAAAAGCCTCTATGCGCTTGGTGATTGAGCTCTTTGAGTTAGACATTTTGAAAAAAAAAATTTTTTAAAAAAATTTAAAAAAATGTAATATATATATCTCAGTTATTATTATTGATAACTTTCAAATAGCA
>NW_022730998.1:0-604 GCF_011630105.1 Anneissia japonica | reverse complement strand
GCGTTCAACTTGCTTGCTCGAATGGCGTCCATGCGATTACAGAGGGCGTAGTGTTGTGGAGATAGCAGAGCCGTAGATAGAGAGAGTTTGGCCAACTTGGCGCATGGGCGCCATGTTGTCACCAAACAGCGTGCGCGCGTCACCAAACAGCGTGCGCGCGTATAGCTTTATAACATTTTATAAAACACTGATGCTGCATAAACTTTCTTTCATTATTCTGTTCATGAGGACAATTCAATTATGGGATATCATATACTGTATAATCATATTTACCTAACTTTGGAATTAATTAATCAGTGATGTGCTGTATTATTTCGAGAAGATAAAGTGAGGACGATTCTTTATTTTTTTTCGTTACGATTATCTTTTTGTTTTAAAAGTCTATCATCTAGGCCTATATAATACCTAGTTGCTAGCAGCCTACTCTATATAGAATGAGGCTCCTAAGAAGAGTCAACACTGCAGAGGAGAAAGGTTGGTTGTGCAGACAGAGTAGGTTTGTGAATCGTCGGCGATAATATTAATTTCGCCTGTAAATAAATGATAAAAATATTAATAACATGAAAGTTTTCTAATTGTATCTAGGCCTCTACTCTAGGCCTAT
>NW_022730997.1:0-1315 GCF_011630105.1 Anneissia japonica | reverse complement strand
CTACTGTCACTCAAGCCAGAATGGAACATAATTAAAAAATAGGTGTTTATTTGTTTAAAAATAATGGCAAAATATACTTACTTAAAATGTACATAAAATAAGAACGAGTATACATAAGCTAGTTTTCTATGTAATCCAGATAGATTTTTGAGCAAAAATAGATTTATTGACTAATTTTATCATTTTTACTGCGCTGAATTCAAAAAAGTTAGGTGCCATTTTTTTCCCAAAGTCATCGGCCGCCGTTTTGAATTTCAAGATGGCTGACGCACCACATAAAACATGGTCATGATTGGTGTCAATGGAAAGCAGTGGCGGATCCAGGGGGGTTCAAACGAACCCCCCTCTGTGAAGAAACGTAACAAAATACTGTTGGTTCCTGGCTTACAAAACGCATTACCAACCGTTTCTCGCGCATCGTGCGGGACGGTCCCGCTTCAAAGTGATTTTGGATGTAACATGCATTTGGCAGAAACACATGCGTGATCTTAAATTTGTCACGCATGTGACGACGAATAATCAGGGAAAAAATATTTAAAATTAGAAGAAATTAGTTTTATTAAAATTATAAAACAATCATGCAGTAACTTGAGTCATTAGAAAGCTTTCGTTATCGCGTTTGAGATTCAATTCTCCAAAAGCTTTGGTGGCGCGTGTGATTATCCATGAAGCTATCCAAAAATAAAAACAAATTAAATTAAATATTTTGATAAATAATTTTCTCATTATAAATAAAGACAACTAAATTCCTAATATATATATATATATATATATATAAATATTAACTACCAAAAGTTAAAAGAAAAGAAGCTTGTTATTTTTATTGCATTTAATCTTGAATGTTCTAATGTTTCTTAATTCATTTAAAAAAAATATATTAAATACAAAAGAATTTGTTTCTGTATTAGTTTCAACAAAGAAGTTTCTGTAATATGGGAGAAATTGTTTTTTTTTGTTTTTTTTGTTTTTTTGTTTTTGTTCTTGTTTTCAAAATGTCTATCTACATTAACATTTTGATCTTAAATTGTGTATAGAAGATGAATGTGCATGTTTTTTTGTACGCTAGCTTGTCTTTGAGTCGGGTAAACTCACTATAATCTAAAAAAAATTATCTGCTATCAAAAAACTCCAAATATTAAGTTAGTTCTGGCTATATCTGCAAAAGCCGGGAAGATTTTTAAATTTAGTAGACTCAAAATCGAGGTGGTTTGAGGCTTTACTTTACAGACTATAGCACTATTACGGTAGCTACTTGCCACCTGCTAATTTTCCCCACTGATGTTTTTCTACCTGGAGAGTTATTCCCAGCCCAGGC
>NW_022730996.1:0-594 GCF_011630105.1 Anneissia japonica | reverse complement strand
CATTTGAGGGCCATTAACTCCCAGACCTAAATATCTCGAAAATGGACAAATGGATCAAAATATTTGTCTTGTTTCAATGAAGAAGTGTTTAAATTTTGGTCACCATCAGAAGTTGGCTGTGAGTATGAGAAACATTTAAAAATATGTTTACCATATTACCGTATGCAGAAACAATAGCTATGATGAATATTTAAATTAGTGCAATTAAAGTAAATGTGTAGCATTTTACATGTACTAACTTCACTTTTTCCAGAACTAATTTGGAATATTTAAAGCTAAAAACCACAACCCCATATTTTTACTTGCATAATATTTCAATTTCAACACCAATACATGGCATGTATATTTTTTGACATCTATAAGAGTAAAAAATTCCAGTGTGTGTTAAGCCAGAAGATGTAAGGAATCGGCAGGTGTACAACTAATACAATAAAAGGCGTTTGAAAAATGAAGTGATTATATTTTGATGTTGATATATCTATCATTCAAAGCAAAACATTGCGGATAAGATATCTCACAAACTAATCAGCTGATCTGAATGAAACTTTTGTGTTAGTGCAATTTATTTTCAATGGTTGGTGGTTGGAAAGCATT
>NW_022730995.1:0-540 GCF_011630105.1 Anneissia japonica | reverse complement strand
ATAGGTCGATCCGGCACCAGGACGTTTCTATGTCCTACCCAAAATCCACAAAGCAGGCCATCCTGGCAGACCCATCATTTCAGGCAACGGTACTGCTACAGAAAAAATCTCTGAATATGTGGATGATTTATTGAGACCATATGTTGTTGCTCTCCCCTCGTATATTCAGGACTCCACGGACTTTGTCCGCAAAATTAACCAAATTTCAAATTTACCTAATAATACTGTTCTGGCTACACTTGATGTTTCGTCATTATATACTAATATCCCTCATGAAGAAGGTGTTAATGCGTGCATTTCAAATTACAAACAAATTCGGGGCAAAACCCCATCTAAATCACATCTACGTGAACCTATCATGCTGATTCTGACCAATAATAACTTTGTTTTCGGCGACAGTCATTACCTAGAAATTCATGGCACAGCGATGGGCACTAAAATGGCTCCATCTTTTGCAAACTTATTTATGGGACAATTTGAGGCCACTTTCCTGTCCCTACAGCCCAAGAAACCAGATGTTTGGTTTCGTTACATTGATGA
>NW_022730994.1:0-1003 GCF_011630105.1 Anneissia japonica | reverse complement strand
TACTATAGTATAGAGGCCTAGTCAAAGACCTTGTTGCAAATCCCAGCCCACATAAGCCTAACCTAAGCATAGGGCTCCTGATCGCAGTATCCTGACCATTAAAAATTAGCAGACGCACTGGGAAGCATTGTTCACGGCATTGGACTGCAGCGAAAAATGATACCCCCATCATTAATGGGACAGGCCCACGTCATGCTTGGCTGATTAGTTTTGATTTACATTTCGCAAGTCTAGTGCCATACGCAGCAAAAGTCCTTTTCTAGTGTTGTTGTCAAATGCATTTCATAACCAGGCTGGTTTTTGATTTACGTTTTGGAATAGAATTTGGAGAGGGTGTTTGATCAAGTCAGACCTACGTTTTGAATTTGAATTACATTTTAAAGAAATTAGAACTACATTTTGAAAATTTTGAACTTCATTTTGAGAAACTAGATCTACGTTTTGAGAAATTTACGCCTACGTTTTGATAAATTAGACATTGAATTTTGCAATCACATTTTGATTTTAACATGGACTTTTGCTGCGTATGGCACCCCATACAACTGTACATTTTAATAATATTAATTTTATTACGTTGCTAGTCTATCTGTAGATAGTCTGTCTAGGTATCCCACTCAGGCGTGGCCCATCTAAGGCATACTGGCTAGGCATACCACTAGGAGGGGGTGGGGAGGGCTAGAGCATAAAATGGCCTTGTCAGTTTTTGGAGTGTCATTTTAGAGATCTAGCCTTGCTACTTTATACGCCCGCACCATTGTTAAAGCATGCCGCATGGAATTAAGTTAAGCCCTAGGATTAACCTAGTTTATGTGTGGAGAATAAATCGTCCGCGCAAAAATTTTTCCTTGAAATCCATCCACGCATTTTGGAAATTATGTGCGGAATTAACTGAAAAGTATTTTTTGTGTATTATGTCATGCGTAAGATGGTATAATACTTACTCCAAGTATGGAAATGAATTAATTATGTTATAATATCAAGAATGATTTTAATCGGTGGACCT
>NW_022730993.1:0-809 GCF_011630105.1 Anneissia japonica | reverse complement strand
TCTTCCTTTTGTTTTTGTTTGAATTTTATATCATCCTAAAAATGTTAGAGGAAAATACATAAATAACTGCAAAATCATCTTTTTCCAGAACAGGATAACAGCTGTACTGTCAAATGCCTCTTGTACAGCATGCCTCCTGTATTTATACTGGAACATTGTACAAGCGGTATATTTTAACAAGTCGGGTACAGCCAGGGTAAAATTCGAGGGGGAGGGGTCAAGCCTTACGAGCGCAGCGAGCAACCACCTGAATGCAATGTGTTAAGATTTCACCATTTCCTGGTTTTACCAACAAAGGGTAATGATTAGTTTGACGGAACGGTGCACTAATCTTAGTGAAAACATTAATATCTACAAAGGGTGCATGTCCTCTTATCTTCAATTTGTTTATATAGCGATATGATCCAAGGTTTATCTGAAATGAAAGAATGTCCCCCAGTTTAAAGGGCCTTCAGAGCACACTCCTACCCAGTGGCGGTGCCAGTTATGGCACGTCAGGGGAAACTTCCAGTTGGATTAAACATTTTGCCGATAAAAACGAAGTATATAGCGATTGTGAATCACTAACACTGTGTTTGTGGTTTAAAAAGCACAATTCTGGGCCATTCTAAACCATAAATTCTGTCCTATGAAGGAAACTGACTGAGGCTCTAGTCGACCCCTTGGTTAGATCCCCTGTTTACAGTCTCATGGAAAGACAGCCGAAGCAAATTAAAACAATGCGATTTTTGATTTAAAGCCAGGCTCCGGAGGAAACTTTTTAGTTGAATGTTGCACAACTGATTATTCTAAAACAGAAAAAGGGTGTT
>NW_022730992.1:0-547 GCF_011630105.1 Anneissia japonica | reverse complement strand
GTTTTTATTGATATCAATTAATTTATCGATCACATGATTAAAGTTGATCGTGTGTTGCTGTAAAGGGGATATAGCTCGGTGGTAGAGCATTCGACTGCAGATCGAGAGGTCCCTTGTTCAAATCCGGGTGTCCCCTTTTCTTATTATGTTTTTATTGATATCAATTAATTTATCGGTCCATGATCAAAGTTGATCGTTTGTTGCTGTAAAGGAGATATAGCTCAGTGGTAGAGCATTCAACTGCAGATCGAGAGGTCCCTGGTTCAAATCCGGGTGTCCCCTTTTCTTATTGTGTTTTTATTGATATCAATTAATTTATCGATCACATGATCAAAGTTGATCGTGTGTTGCTGTAAAGGGGATATAGCTCAGTGGTAGAGCATTCGCTGCAGATCGAGAGGTCCCTGGTTCAAATCCGGGTGTCCTCTTTTTCAAGTTGATCGTGTCTTGCTGTAAAGAGGATATAGCTCAGTGGTAGAGCGTTCGACTGCAGATCGAGAAGTCCCTGGTTCAAATCCGGGTGTCCCCTTTTTCTTATTAAGTTTTT
>NW_022730991.1:0-5131 GCF_011630105.1 Anneissia japonica | reverse complement strand
TCTCAGCCCCGCCATGTTTGGGGCTGAGGTGAGCAAATCTTAAGAACACGCCCCTCTAGAGGTTCGGAAATGGCACTCTCCAGTTGGTAACAATCATTTTTCAAAGCAGTGTTCCTCCTCGAAAAAAAATATTGACTTCCTCCCCCTCCCTTATTAGATAGGCCCTACCCTTTCCCTCACAGGCGTTGCAAAGGTCTAATTAAGGACCTATAGTCTATTCTATACAGATAGTACCAAAGCAAATTATAATTATGGCAATAGATGCCCGGAATTGACATGCACTCATTCAGACGTAAAATTTGAATATTCTATTTCCATTTTTGTTTTAATGTTGACAAATATAGGGGGTCCTGGCCGGCTGGGCACCCCATCCCCACTGGATTAATATATGTCATGCTGTTATGTATCAACAAAGCTCTTTTAGATTAGGGTGCTATAGAGCGAGAACCCTACTGGACCGTCATGGGTAGGGGCACCAAAGGCGTTACGCCACTGAGCATTATGTTCTATCTGTGTCCTACATTCCGGCTAAAAAACTCCCTCTTTAAGCCTCCGTCTTTTGGTCTTTTTTACATCCTGATTTATGAAATCGTTGGAAAAAATCGGCGTCGGGATATAACGTAACGTTTCGTCGTCAATCAATAGAAAATTTAAAATTAGTGAGTGGTAAAATAATCGAGCTCTCCTTTCGCCCACTGCTGCTGGGTTTGCCACAGAACTCATGGGTACACTTCGTTTTTTCCCCTCTTTATTCCCATTAACTCTTCTAATTTGTTTTCTCCCTCTTTTTAATTTTTTTTCTCCCTCTTTTTAAATTTTTTTGGCGGGCTGACGGGGAACAGGCCCCCGTTGGATCTGCCCCTGTTTCATGTCAAAAAATCACGTTCAGTTCTAGTGGGTAAAGCCGACCTCCAAGGCGGCAAGCCGCTGTTCATGACTGACGCTGCGCGTCTTAAACCGGGGGGGGGGGGACTTTACTGTCATTCGACACTTTATAATATTACAACATTATTACTATATTTTCATGAAAGACTAACCGTCTCACCAATACCCTAAATTTTACAAAGTCAGTAAGGAAATTAAGTTGGATAAATTGTCATTAAATATTTGAAAACCCGCAAAAAAAAAAAATGCAAGTTGATTCACGGTATGTAGAGTAGCATAAATATAATAATTAATGCTTGTCAAGGAAAATTAAAGATACCTGTCCCATTGATGAAATAGGGAAATAGAGTGATAATAATCTATAGGCCTAATAGAAAACCTATCATCAGTGAGCAGAAAGATACAATTTAATACACTTTGGGGATTTCCTTTAGAAGTCAACTGGCATACCTATAGAAATGCCATACCGGATATTTTACCTCGAAATGGTCTCCAGGATACCGGTACTGTATTAGGACGGCCCGCACTCGTACAAGCAAGCAAGAACCTCCCATCAGAAAATAATCTCTCGCAAATTCATAATATCTGCAGAATTTTTCTATTTTGTAATTGTCTCACTTGGGAATAAAATCTAACCCCAAAATATCCACCGTCGAAGCCTGTGCCACAACTATTCAGTACTTCAATCTGTGTAACCGTTTAGTGTTCAAGCTCTTTAAAACTATACCTTAACGTCTGCCAAAGAAAAATCGGTAAAACATAAATTATTCAGTTAAAATTTTAAATAGCTCTTTTAAAATGTACAAATAATAATATATTAACTTTCATTCAGAAACTGACCGAAAAAAGTTACCTTTTTTTAAAGAGATTCCAAAATAAAAATCCTTTTATTTATTACCAGAACATTTAAGGATTTAGGCCCTAAAAATGTAATAATACAGGAAAGGTAGGCCTATTATTTATGTCTATCAGTTGGTGGAGATATGTTTTACTTATTCTAATTTTTAATTGAAAGTTAAAAACTATTGTAAATATACAATTTTATTATTAATTTATTTTATTTAAAAAAAAACAATTTTCATAATTTTCCTAAACCGTTCTCGAAACCCCCAAGTTTGTTAGCGATTCAATTTTAGGTCGCGACCCATAAGGAAGGCTTTGAGTGCTACAGTACCGGTGCACTTCCGATTCCATGTCAAATTATGAAGCGATAAAATGAATTAAACATGATCATAATATTCCTTACATTAATAAAATTAACAATTCAATCTTCTAATCAATTTTATATAGCCGACCTCGACAACCCTTGCAAAATAGGAGGCATACACTTTCTCCATCAATAGTATTACATAGGCCTATATTAAAATAATTTTTTTATTGTACCTTGTATTGTTGCATTTTGAATGTTAATTAGTATTATTAATTTATTAGTATTATTTACTTTATTAAATCAACTATTTTTTCAATTATATTAGCTACCGTACTATGTAGTCCCTATTTATTTATTTCATAATTACATGATTAATCTGCTCAATAAACAATTGTACTCCATTCGGCTGATGCATACAATTCATCCCATCTAACCAAACCTCTTATACATAATATACATTTTCAGTACATTGTAGTGAAGGCCTTAACTAATTAATATTCAAAACAATTTTAATTACTTGTGCAAATATAAAGATGTGGGTAACCCACATCGTTATAGGCCTATACGACTTTTAATAGATCTCGACCTGCTATGTAGGCCCTCTTTAGGCTAGACGCGCTAGACGGTTGGAAGCGACGGTACTCACCAACCTTCACTAACGTTTACCGACGTCGGGCCAACAAAGTACTGTGACGTTGGGACAACGTCTATAATCACATCCTAATATTTACAACCCCTAACCAACGTCGGCCCAACGGTGGTAACCAACGTCAAACGTTTACCAACGTCGGGCCAACAAAGTACTATGACGTTGCGACAACGTCTTTAATTACATCTAATATTTACAACCTCTAACCAACGTCGGCCCAATGGTTGTAAACAACCTTCACTAACGTTTACCGACGTCGTACTCTGACGTTGCGACAACGTCTGTTATCACATCCTAATACTTACAACCTCTAACCAACGTCGGGCTAACGGATTTAACCAACCACCATTTCAAACGTTTACCGACGTCGGGCCAACAACGTACTGTGACGTAGACAACGTCTACAACCACATCTAATATTTACAAACTCTAGCCAACGTTGGGCCAACGGTAGTACCCAACCATCTTTTCAGTAGTTTGCCGACGTCGGGCCAGTAACAAATCGTGACGTTGTACCAACGTCCGTAGTCAGACTGAATATTTACGGCTTACGGCTTACCAACGTTGGGACGACATCGGAAAATCGACAAATATACTCATACGTTGGGCCAACGTGAAATTCCAATGTTGGTTTGACGTGTTACCTCTCCGACTAAATTTTGCAACCAAACACCAACGTCGTACCAACGTCAGATATCCGACCCCGACGCTTACCAACGTTTACCAACGTTGGGCCAACTTCGCTTTGCTAGCTGGGAGGTTTTCATTTTCACTCATTACATGTGGTTCAAATTTGAAAAAGGGGTTAGTTGGTTGGGTGGTGGGGAGGGATATATTTGTGTGTTTTATATATGAACACAATCCACATCATATGCATGCAAATTCACACACACACACACACACATACACACACACACACACACACCCACACCTACACACACGCACCAAAATAATTAGTATTATTGTATTAAGGGCCCTAGTGTACAGTATTTATGTGACTCCATGTATTGTATTCAAGTTCTGGTTCTGTTCACCACTCGTGAGTGCCATTCACAAAGTAAACAAATAGAGTAAATAAATAAAAATAAAGCCTTTTCTATAGTTCGATGCACGAAACCTCAACCGTTACCATGATTTTAATCGTACCTACAATATAGTCATCATTATTATAATATATCATACGCCCTCTATATTTTGATTGTCTTTTTGCATGGGCGCAGCCATCTTGGAAACTTATCTGCTAAGTTTGGCATTAAAACATAATATTAAATATAAACAAAAAAAAAAATGATACGTTAATAGACTCTTAAATAAATAGTAATTTAAGAAATGTATATTTTGAAATTGAAACTAATGTTTATAAATTATTATGCAGTGAAATGTGGTGATTGTACTAGAGAACATACGGAAATTACGACCTCTCTCTGTCCTCGCAACTCAGGTCGCAACTAAAAAACAATCCAAATCATGATCATCCACTGTCAAACTACTTGATGTAAACATCTCGCTGGATTTTAGGTTGTTCTTAACTGTTCTGTTTTTCTCTACTGTAAAAATGTAATTTTTATAAAATTTTGTAATCGGTTTCTGAAGGATGTCGTTAGAATTTAGGCCTAGGCTAGGCCTAACCCAGGCTACGGCATAGCATTATCCGCTTTGTTAGGCTCTAGCCTAGCCAGTCTCGGCTCTGCTGGCTAAATAATTAAATATCGGTCACCAAAAGGCTAGGCCTAAGCTTAGATTATATTATAGTATTACAGCCTAGGCCTAGTTGCTAGGGTAGCCCAGCACTTGACTTGAGGCCTAGGCCTTTTATTTATCCTCCCTAATTCAAGAGGCTGTACAGTCGTACGATCGGGCCCAGGACGACGGGCCCACGTTCAAACTGATGTTTTGGGCTGTAATTTGTGCGCGGGGAATATTATACTCGGTCTAGAAATCTGGCTATGTATTTCAGAAGATAAGAGCCAATTCTGGTTTCCTGTCGTGAGTTGTGACCGATAAGGCTTGGGCTTGGCCAGTCTAACACTACAGGACACTTGCAATACATGTTAGTGGAACTAATTACTAATAATTATTTCATTCTCATGTTATTAAATGTAATATAATGGGATGGTATAATTGATAAGTAATCAAGGTACAATGTTCTCTTTCATGCTATTTCGATGTGAGTTTCTTTCATGCTCTTATTTACTCTATTCCATTCATATTTTATAGGCCTAGCCTCTGCTAGTCTTAAATTGCAGGCATTTGGAAAAATATGCAGTCGCCAACAGCTGCAAGAAAAGCCCTGTTTGATACTGATCTTCAACAAGCTCTATCACTTCTCGACAGAGAGCAAGCTAAACTAGGAACACCATTGACACACAGTTACAGCAGAAGAAGGACAAACTCCTCATTTTCAAATCCAGTTGCGTCACCATGCCTCTACAAGTCACATAGCATGG
>NW_022730990.1:0-798 GCF_011630105.1 Anneissia japonica | reverse complement strand
TGGATAAACTATATTATGCTTTTATGCTTTCAATCGTAAAAGAAAATGTGTTGAATATGTTTCTCCCAGAGTTCAAAGGTTACCACAATGGTAATTCTGAGCCAAAAGGTTTTGGTAAGTACATCATAATGGTCTTGAGGTTCTGTTAAACATGCAATAAGAAAACAATCAAATAACATTCACACACGATATAAATGACATCAATACATACCGTATATTTTATTTGTATTTCTTTTTATCATAAATTATTTAATTTTAAAAAAAGAAAACAATTAGGCTGCTATTTAGGTGATTGCGTGATTCCACCTTGCTACAGTACAATCAAATAGCTGGTGAGGGATAATGCCCTAATGGCACGCCATAGACAATAATTGCTGACAGTTGTTGTTAATTTCATCATGGTCTCAAGGTAAGGCCACGGGAATGAAAGTTGTAGGTTTGCGTCCACCGCCCGCATGCCTAAAAAGCTACCGCACAAAAATTTTCATTATTTTGAAAAGTTCATTATTTTGAAAAAAAAATATACTTCGTTTTAAAACCAGAGCCTTGCAGGCGTCAACGTTCCTATGCATGATACACGACTTTTAGAAGTATATATACGTGTATATATATATATATACGTATATATATATATACACATATACATATATATATATTCATATATATACATATATATATTTATACATATATATATATTTATATATATATATATACATACATATATATTGATATATATATATATATATACATATACGTATATATATACATATGTATGTATATATATATGTTTATGTGTGT
>NW_022730989.1:0-596 GCF_011630105.1 Anneissia japonica | reverse complement strand
TGCAAAACTATTTAAAATTAAAACTATTAAAATAAAATAAAATAAATATATATATATATATATCATGTTTTATTAATTTTCCACACATGAAATAATTTATAAATATACAGTTAAAATAAGTTAAAATAATTAATTCTGATAAGTACGTAGAGGCATGAATTCTGTTTTTTTTTTTTTTTGGTTACCATCTCACTGAGAGAAATATAATTATAAATTATGAATAATTGTTATAAATTAATTTGGTAATTGGAATGATATGTGTTGGTAATTTGTATATTTGACATTCATTTTTCTGTCTAAGTAGAGAAGTACTTAGAAAGCACACTGCAATTAAAAATGTGCAATAATGTATTATTACTATTCCGGTTTCAAATCAGGAATGTTGTTGCAAACAAAACAGCAACCAATTCGGAATCAAAATCACTTTTTTCTGATGAATCAGAGCTATTTTTATAACATAAATAATAATAACAATAGTGTACAGTATTTTAAATCTGCTTCTATGTCAAGATTTTCTATAAATATACAATAAGGAAGAATATTTCTAAACCATAATTACTTGTATTTAGCGTATGTATGTATGTAAGTATATATGG
>NW_022730988.1:0-1576 GCF_011630105.1 Anneissia japonica | reverse complement strand
GTTCATAACAAAATGGAAGACTTGCAAGTCATAATGGCCGTATTCGACTGGTCGTTCTTCATTAACCACGCCCACTTGAGCAGTGGTAATATCCTACTTAACGAAGAAGACCTTTCGAATAGAAAACTGGTAAATACTCAACAAAACAAAAAGGCTACATAGTTACCCCAATGATACATCATGCATAATCAAGGTTTAAAAAAAAAAAATGTTTTCATCCAGTTTTTAAATTCAGTTAGCCTATAATTATTTTTTGACTTCATGTGCATAAATGTTAAAATTTGTAATTTCTAAAATTTAATCTAAATTATATTAATGCAGAGTTGTTGCTAAACCAATTGGCCATGTTTGTTTTGGTCACGCGAATAATGCTAATTAACGCACACTGGTTTACATTAATTTTATATCTATTTTACAAACCAGTAGAATGGAAATAATACTCAACGAAAAATTGTAGTCAACAAAATGAACTAGTCAAATAAGCCCATTAACAATTTATGCAGGTGTTGTGTATGCTATCAAAAACCAGGTTCAATAGCAATGGAATTGCTGCAGAGGAGGATGAGGGGTGGCAACATAACACTATACTCTCTAGCAGTCAGGGCCCAGCCAGAGGGGTGTTGAGGGGTTTTAACACCCTCTAAAATTAATCGAAATACACAAAAAATCCCGATAATGTAGTAGTAAAGGTAAAATATAGGCCTTTATGTATGATTTATGTATTGATTTATTATGATTTACAGAGGATCCCGGAGGTACTGTCCAACCAGGGCCCCCTCCCCCTTAGAGTAAACCAGAATTAATTGAAAGAAATGAATGAATCATAAACCTAACATACTGTGAATTTTTAACATTCTTTCATTACGCCATCTTTATATGATTGTAAATTTTATTTTCATATGTAGGCCTATAATTCGGGATTAGATCAAATTAAATCTCACTATATTCTAGCTCCTATTTTGTTTTCTTGAAAAATATGAAGTTATGAAGTTGAAGTTTAACTTAAAATCAAATAATTTTTTTTTTAAGTGAATAAATTTGTTATACCTTATATATTTAATATTGCACAGTATATAAACAATAAAAGGAAAATAAGTGAGGGTGTTTTAGCCTGACTTTAGTAGTACAGTATTCTCAGATGCAATGGAAGTGTTGAAAATACGGATAAACAAATAAACTTGCCCTTAAGAAAAAATAAAAATATGGTACTTGTTTTGTTTGTTTATATATGCTCTTTGAATTCATTTAGGATGCTGTATAAAAGTAACAATTCAGAGACTATTTACAACTTTTATTAAAACAAGTTTTCTTGCACTTTTACAATCAAAGAAATGATTGCTGGAAAGATCACAACCACTCAGGACATTACGAAAGACTGAATGATACATTATGCCTTTTTGTAGAACAAACAGATTGGCTAATTCTACCATTCCCACTTTTGTCAAACTATTAAATAGTGAAGCCCAGTGTATTAATTCGCCTTTTTTTGGTCAAATTTATATTTTTCTAGATTTTAGATGTAGGCAATAATTCAAAATTCTTAATTTAATTGTATAATACATAAGTTTTTTGTAAT
>NW_022730987.1:0-918 GCF_011630105.1 Anneissia japonica | reverse complement strand
GGTTTGGATCTTTGGATAATTAGTAATTATCAGCTTCAAAAAATTTTGAATTTACTTTATATCAATGCATTATAATTACAGTATATAAAATAGAAAATGTATTTACAGTATCTGCACTTCCATGATTACAATTAATTGGTTATTGGAATTATGAAATTTTAAGGTTGACATATTTGAAAATGAAATTAACATTATGCATAATGTGATAAAATAAGATCAGAGAGTAAAATTCATTTTTAAAAAAGTTCAAAAACTATGGCCAAAGCTTCCTGTATTAGTTCACAAAATGGAGTACGACTTCGCTTTTTTCTTCTTTTGTGTGTCAAATAAGACGTTTCCTTCTCGGCCACAGAGAAGTTTTTGACAGTATCTTGTGTTTATTAATTTACAGTCGAATGAATTAATTGAGACGTATAGTTTTGACCTCTGTTTTCTTAACTTGGAGATGATAAGTCACGTTGAGTTTACCGGGGTACCCAGATAAAATTGTCTTTCGGTTCCTAGTAGCTTTTAAATTGAATGTAATTGCAGATTGAGTTTGTTATAACACCACATTTTTATTTTATCATAATCTGCTGTACTGCTATCTGTTCTATATTGCCAACGGTTCTATAATGGTACTATGGGAAAAATTAAATTTTGATCTAATATTTTAATAACCATCTTTCTGTGAGCATATTGTACTTATGAATATTAATATATTAATCATAATATTAATATAGAATGCCTGATTTAAGCAAACTTAATGCATAATAAAAAATATTTATTTGATTATTGTGCTTGTTAAATATCATGCTATTAGTATATTATTTTGTATTTAGGCACACTTTATTCAAAAATTCAATACACGGCCACATGGCCCAACAGGAAAAACATAACTGGCACGCAAACCAGAGTCACCATGAAAAAAAAAAAAAA
>NW_022730986.1:0-1750 GCF_011630105.1 Anneissia japonica | reverse complement strand
TTGGAAATCATCTGATAAAAATAAATATATTGAATAATTATTGTATCACTGCAATTTTTTCAAGGTAGCGTAATTAATTTTAAGAAGTAATAACTGTCGAAATATGATGCATAAATGAAATAGGTTAATTGGGCCTTAATGAAACAGTTAATCAATCAATTAATCAGTTAATCAATCAATCAATCACACTGATTAATAAACAAATTCATTTATGCACATAGCCAATAGCCTGTATGTGCTAAACAATGTTTTTAAAAATGAAAACGATGATAATTATTGTTACATCTATGTTTTATATTTATTTTAGTGCTACATAAATATAAAAAATAAAAAAAAAAATTATTTTCAGGTTCTGAAGTTGTTGACGATGGTTGTTTTATGCAACAGTAGAAAGAATGAGACAAAAATTACCATTGAATACACTAATTTGACGGTTTTTGGAGTAGAATGGTCCATCATTGTACAACTTGGTCGTCTCAATGGCATACTTAGCTGCTTTGATCCTATGGTAAAAAAATAAAAATAAAGAAAACATAAAGATAAGAAATTTAAATGTATATATTTCATAATTGTTTTCGTCTAATAAAATTAAACAATTAATTCATTTTAGATTAAGCTTCATTACCGTAACCTAAAAATGAAACAAAAAACAATATTTACATTATGTTTGGCACTATCACATTTCAATTTGTGTTTTTAAAGTTCACTTTTATTCTGATTGTCTTCTAAATAAGTAAAAACAATTTTGTATCTCAATTTGCATAGGCAAAATAAAAGTATCTTGTATTTTGTGAATTAAAAGATAAGTATTTATATGTAATATATAAAACATAATAAATACACAGTAAAAATATACTACTTATATTTTTATAAATAAAATAAATGAATACTTGATATATTATTATATTTTAAAGCTCTGTCCTGACTTTGACAAAAGCTGTTGTATGCCCATATATAGTCATGATGTGCCTATATTATGGTCATGATGTGATGTCATCATGACCATATTTAGGTATGTCACATGTTTTTGTCAAATCAAATTTGAGAGTCTGCACAGGGTGACATCACATCACAACCATATATAGGCACTTACTGACTATATATGGACATACAACTGGGCTTACACTTACAATTTCTTCTTGCATGGGTCTTCACTCTTGGCAAGATTCATGAGATGGGAGGAGACGAACGTACGGAACTGTTTGCTGGTCTCATTCTTCAGGTTCTCAGCAATTGAGACCAGGAGTGTTGGGCGTGGCTGGCACTCCATGGCAACCAGGTAACAGATGATGCGGAGTTCCTCATCAGAGAATGGATCTCGCATGATTGGAAGTAAGGAGGACAGAACCTGAATAGATAAATATATTTTATGTAAAGCAAAAGAATTATGTATTAAGACAATTACAGAATGTACGTGAATGTTATTATATATCCAACAATAGAAAATATACTTATTATATATTGCAAAGCAGTAAACTGTCACAACCCCAGAACCCGGACCTCCTCTCTCTTTGGAGTTCATCGATTCATGGAATTGTTTTTAACAGGGGGAAATTTAACTTTGAATTTTGAAGTCATTAAAAGACACACATAGGCCAATTAATGTAATAAGAATGAGAAAGTTTACCTGACCGTTTTCAAGAGAGGTAAAACCTTGAATTTTGAAGAAATTAAAAGACATAGCAAGACAACTCAGAAATTGGGAAATTTCATTTCCCGCCATTTAGGAATCAAAATTTTCCCAGGGGAG
>NW_022730985.1:0-524 GCF_011630105.1 Anneissia japonica | reverse complement strand
CTACAGCAGATGATTTTTTTGCCGTAAAACCAAAATAGTTTCATCCATGCCGACATTCCGGTCGGATAGCGTGAGCCCTGACTAAACTCTGCAGAAACTTCACATCGATCTTCGCATCGCGATGTAAAACAAAATGTCGGAAAACTTTTCTTTGACGCATGTGCATTTGCATAAATGTCTACACACACACACGCGATGTAAAACAAAATGTCGGAAAACTTTTCTTTGACGCATGCGCATTTGCATAAATGTCTACACACACACATACACACTACACACAATAAAAAACATAGGAAATAGCAAGAGTGATTACAATAGTTCCTATTGCATTACATGCATAGGAACTAAAAAGCAGTGCATTATCTTCATTCTTGATTATATGTTTATAAACATATAATCAAGAAGATAGTGTAAAAATTGTAAGTCTTGTAAGTATTATAATAATGAAGAAGAGTGTGCCTTGGTGTTAGGGTGCTTCCCTTCCAATACTAAGGACCTGGGTACAAATCCTGCAGAAATGAACA
>NW_022730984.1:0-745 GCF_011630105.1 Anneissia japonica | reverse complement strand
ACTAGTGTCGTAGCGTTGGGATTTTTAAAAAAAATTTGGCACCCCCATGCTTTGTTCAAACCTTCTATTAACAAAGATTTTTTTTCTTGCTTGCTCTAAGCTCTATTGTTCACTCTATTTTTCAATACAAGGGTTTTTTTTTTTATGAAATAATTATGATATGGGACAAATTAATGTTGCTGATGATGATGATGTCCCAGATGGGGATAATAATAATGGTGGTCAATTTTATGACGGTATTCATGATGATAAAGAAAAAATCAATACTTTCTGCTGCAATTCCCTTAAGTTAGGTGGGACTTTTTTTTACACCTTTTAGCAACCCGCCGCCCGCCAATAATAATGATTTAGAATGAAATTAGAATTCATTTTTTTGCCGATTAGCCCACCGCCGCCATAAAAAAAATAGAAATTTCAGAAAAAAATTAATGTTTTTTCTAATTTTTTTTACGCCTTGAAAAATAAGATAGGCCTATGTATATTTTTTCCTAATTATATAAATTTAAATCATTTAACAATCCCATTACTACACTGTTTACATTTACTAATAGCAATTTATTTTGTCCTCCGTCTGAATCATTTGGCAAAACTATTTGCTAAATAAGAAAACAAAATGGTTTTTTTTCCCGCTCTCCTCTGACAATCATTAAAAATATAAGTTCACGAAACAAGGTATACAAAATTCTCACCTTAAATAAATGTAATACTGCAAACAACTAGAACTATTACTACTACCACAACTAAA
>NW_022730983.1:0-572 GCF_011630105.1 Anneissia japonica | reverse complement strand
TGTAAACTTAGGCCAGTCATAGACCATACCAATAGGCCGTGACGATTGTTAAGCGCACACACATAGTTAGAAAATCTATGTTCCCGTTATTTTTCTCGATAGAGGGCGCTATTTTTTCATACTTCTCAATTACGAATTTTCTCAATTACGTACCCTTTGATCTAGAAGGCGTTCGTAATTGCAGTCGACTGCAGTCGACCGTCCCAATTACGAAATTCTCAATTACGAACCTTCTATTTTACGAACGGTGTTTGGCCGATGACGTCATCATGCGATCGTAAAACAATTTTAGGTAACTTTTTAAAGCTATTATCCATGTGAATTTTGAGTGCTTTTGTTCATTTATTCTATTGCATAACAAAAAACCTCAAGTGTATTAAAGCAATTGAACATCAATTGTGTTTTACGAGTCTTTATTTTATCAATTAATGCATCGTTTATAAGGCATTATTATTTTTATTATAAAATGTTAAGCGCATTTGATTCTTCGGTTTAGTTGAAATTGGTGCTATATAAGTTATTTATTATTTTTACTATTCTTATTATTTTATTATAATCATAATAATTATTAT
>NW_022730982.1:0-693 GCF_011630105.1 Anneissia japonica | reverse complement strand
CTCCACGTCCGTCTACTCGACATCCGTCCGTGTACTCGTCGTCCGTCTACTTGACATCCGTCCGTATACTCGACTTCCGTCTATTCCACGTCCGTCTACTCGACGTCCGCGTACTCGACGTCCGCGTACTCGACGTCCGTCTACTCGACGTCCGCGTACTCGACGTCCGCGTACTCGACGTCGGTCGGCGAGTCGCGGACACAAATTTTGTCCAGTTATAGAAAATGTTTCCAAAGACATCCGTCAGTGTACTCCATGTCTGTGTACTCGACGTCCGTCCCGTGTACTCCACCTCGACGTCCGCGTACACGAGGTCGGTCAGCGGGTCGCGGCCGTGAGTGTGTACTCGATATTCGTCCGTGTACTCCACGTCCGTGTGCTCCACGTCTGTCCGTCTACTCGACGTCCGCGAACGTCGAGTACGCATACACCAGTTCGGTCGGCGGGTCGCGGACGCGAGTGTGTACTCGACATCCATCCGTGTAATCCACGTCCGTCTATTAGAGACTCGTTTTGTCTGCCTTAACGGTGTACGCGACGGCGGTAGTCGAGTCGAGGACACGTCGGTGTACTCGGCATTCGTCCGTGTACTCCACGTCCGTCCGTGTACTCCACGTCCGTCCGTGTTCTCCACGTCCGTCTACTCGACGTCCTCGAAGTCCAGCTTTTTGAAAATTTGTCTAAGTCCAGAAA
>NW_022730981.1:0-561 GCF_011630105.1 Anneissia japonica | reverse complement strand
CTTTCTTTTTTTTTTCTCTTAACAGTTTCATTATGTACGGTATTTTGGCACGTTATAATCGTCAAATTTTCACTAAAAGAAAAAGGACCTGGGCCTTGCACTGAGCAGTAGGGCCACAACAAGTGTATGGTGTAGCCTTATAATACAGTGTTCGGGTGGTGTCTTAACAAATGTAATGAAAACATATGCGATATTCTAGCCTATTGATTGGAGCGGATGCACAATTTGGCGGTAAGAGTGCGTGAGAGTCCACACGACCTCAGGCCCACCATAGTTGAGGCTGAGATGCAAACAATTTGAGAATATGGACCTCTTGAAGTGCCCGGAAATCGCACTCTTATGCCTTAAAAAATCATACAGGTACAGTACTATGATTCGAGGGTCGTTTGAACAAAACGGCAGTCTTCTTCTGTCTAAAGCATCCTAGTTAATGCCGTACGGTAGTAAAATGGTTGGTTTATTGTTCAACACCGGTGTTTGTAAAAAATGTACTCGTGCAGCAGAGTGGTCAGGGGAGTTAGAGGAAATCCCCACCAGACAAGCGCGCGTTGATATGAAACG
>NW_022730980.1:0-675 GCF_011630105.1 Anneissia japonica | reverse complement strand
GATGATTATTATTTTATTTATTTTATTTTTTATTTATTTAATACCATATTCAAGAGGGTGACCCATCCAGTATTGCTGATCATTAGAGGCCTCAAACAATACATTTGTATTATTAAATATTATATTAGATATATTATAATTCCAAACAATACATTTTGTTATTTAAAACTCTTTCTGGTTTTATTTGTAGGAGCTAAGGTAATCATAGCTTGCAGGAATGTAGAGAAAGGTGAGAGTGTACGGCAGTTCATCAAGAACACCACCGGTAGCCAGAATGTTGAGGTGCAGAAACTGGATCTGGCATCCTTGTCGTCAGTACGGGATTTTGTCAAGGAATTCCAAGCAAGAGAACAGTCACTGGATATTCTTATCAACAATGCTGGTAAGGTTATTCTGTTTATTTATTTAACTATTTGGTCTTTTTAAATGAGAAATGTTTTATGTCAATACATGTATACATTTACAGTCATGCATGCTATTCATTCCACCCTATACCTCCATGCTCCTATCAAACACTAGTTGTACAGGTTGTATAGTTTGGAATAGACCTTTAGTGTGAAATACAACAAGGGCAGACTTCCATAGTTGCTACGGAAATTTCGCCTGATTAGAAATTTCTCCTAATTATGGATGTTTACAGAAATAAACAAATACACTACGGAAATTTATCTTTAG
>NW_022730979.1:0-1191 GCF_011630105.1 Anneissia japonica | reverse complement strand
ATTGTTTTTTGCTGGCCTGGAGCATCCTGTTTTGCTGGCCTGGAACTTCCTGTGTGTTCATACTTCAATATTTGCAGTATATCCTGCATACTTTTTACGAGTTTTTACTCTCAATCCCTGCGATGACAATGTGAGCGCCGAATTGTAACAATGACATGTGTACTTGCATTAACAATGTTCGTTATTAGTAACAATGTGATGGCCTACATTAATCATTCCAATAGGCCCAATATCACGGATATGAACGCTGCTAATACCTTCGACACTAACTTGTTCTGGATTAAAAGATCTTACTGTCCTGAATATTCGTTTCAACACTATTGCACCTGGGACGAATTTGATTTTTTGTATCACCGATAATTCGAAGTTTAAGACAAAAAATTACATAACAGACGTAAATTCGGAGCCCCAATACATTATGCTAATCACACAGCATCTTGGCAGTGTCTATTATTGAGTGGAGATGTTGAAGCTAATCCTGGACCGGAGCACTCCGGAACAATCGTACTAGAAGATCCTCTTTTTCTGTGGAGACTGAGCTGGACTTTTTAACATTATTTTTCTCTTCTGTATAATTATATTATGAAAAGTCAATTCATGTTATGTTATTGAGTTCAAAAGCCGTAATAAATAATAATAATAATAATAATAATAATAATAATTCAATAATTAAAAAAATTTACCAATTTAATGACATGGGCCTAAATTAACAATACGCACATTTATAATATCAAAACAGCAGTTAAAGTTCTATCACCAAGACAGAAGAGGGAGGAATGACCCTGTCATGTTTCAGAGACGCATGACGGCCAGAATCAACGAATAGAGAGAACAGTCTAGTCAGCGTTTTGAGATGAATGACGAACAGGTTCAATGAAGAAAGAGGATAGATTCTGTAATAATTCCCCGACGCATTATTGATATAATTGATGGAGAATGAGGAACCATCTAAGTCATGTTTCTAAAACTCATGACGTACAGAATCATCACCATCATCGTCATCATCATCATCGTCATCATCATCATCGGCAAACGTTCTATTATTATCAGCACTTGATTTGGGTTCATCAAACACCAGCTGTATTATTCAGTTTATCTTCTTGTTAAAGGGATGCGTAATACCTACGTTCGACTTTATCATTGATTTTTAAAATTGAGTGCTTAAAGCATCGAAAACTTATGATTTGCGTC
>NW_022730978.1:0-510 GCF_011630105.1 Anneissia japonica | reverse complement strand
GCTTGTAAATGCACATAATGCCTAGCTTTACTTCGGTTTAAAAAAAATGGCATATTAAAAAATCTACTACCACATGGACTAAATTTCGTGAAATATATAATTGACACTGGCATACATTATTTGTTTGTCAGAAATACTGCAATTTGGCTACGTAAGATACACATTTCACTGGAAAAACTGGAGTTAATGCCTAACTTCAGATTTTTCACGCACCATTGACTCCTGTTAAAATTTGGAATAGTGCATTATCTCCATTTAAATAGGGTTAAAGAAGAAAAATCACCATGAAAATTATTTAATATGTTTTTTAATTATATGTTTAGTATATTTGCCAAAAAAATTTACTAGAATTCATTTCCAGTACAAAAGGCTAACGACAAACGCGTTTGCTCAATAACTCAAAACTAGGATTTTGGAGTTAATGCCTTTTTCCAAATCATGGCAGAATAAACCAACCATTTTACTACGGCACTAACTAGGATGCTTTAGACAGAAGAAGACCGCCGTTTT
>NW_022730977.1:0-1099 GCF_011630105.1 Anneissia japonica | reverse complement strand
TAGTTATAAGGTCACAATGTTTATATCAATCTTTTAATTAATTAGTAATTAACTAATTTAAAATAGTAATTAAGATTATATTAATTAAGATATTCGTAATGTTCTTGTGAAAGTTATTTACATAATTGCAGTTTATTTATACGACATTTCGACGGATATTCGTCAGTTCGTGTGAACCATCCCGAGCTCCGCTCCGCAAAAACGAGCTCTGCTTACCAAAAATACGCGGTAATCGCGCGATAGTATTAGCATTTGCATACATGAAAACACTTTGGCGATGCTTTTGTTTTTTGTTTTTGTTTTGTTTTACATTTACATCCAGTTAGGCCCACTGAATTGTTTAAATGTTTAAATAATTGAAGGCATAAATTATGTGGATTAAATTCTCATATAATTTACAATGAAACTTTATAATGTACGGTATTTTATAAGATTATTTTTTTAAACAATAAAATAGGTAACATTTTATTGGAAAAAAAACCAGATTTTACATCTATAGACGTAAGTTGATTTAATATGCTGAATCATTATTAAAGGCCTATACCTATTATATATTTCTATAAATTAATCAACAAATATCTCATTAATCACACTATCGCAAATAGGCCTATTGAAGTATTATTGAAGTATTATTAATTTTTTATTAAAGCATTATTCGAGCACCTTCATTATTATTATTATTATTATTATTATTATTATTATTATTATTATTATTATTATTATTATTATTATTATTATTTTATGTATTATTTATCAACCATACTAACATTGAAAACATGAATTATGTGGATAAAATTATCATAGAAAATAAACTTATAATTTATAAGATTATTTTTTAAAACAGCAGAATAAAATAGATAACACCTTTATTTAAAAAAAAACAAGGTTTTGCATAGACGCAAGTTGATTTAATGTATGCTGATTCATCTCATTAATTAAACAATTTTTATTCATTTCGAGCACTGTTATTATTATTATATTATTATTATTATTACTACTACTATTTTATTTTTAAATTTTTGTTTTATTTTTTTTTTTATGTATGGGCCTAGATATAGGCTATGTATATATTTAATAATTAGAAATAATTATAATTTAA
>NW_022730976.1:754-1153 GCF_011630105.1 Anneissia japonica | reverse complement strand
ATAAATAAAGTTAACTTAAAACACAAACAACGCGATAGGATATAAAGATTGAGAGAAGTTTTTGTGTACTGTACTGTATTTCTGAAATGCCATTCGTTTTGGGGTTGCTACAATCAGGAGTTACAATCGATCCAACAAAGGAAAAGCACTATCTATTTCCTTACATTCCAAAAAGGAGGATTGGATGCTATTTAAATTTGCTGGAGATTGAAAAATTAACTGTTAACTCTCTTGTTAGAGAAAATAGAATGGTACATGACTTTCGGACTGGTATGCTTTCAGTAGCCCTATGTACTCTAGGTGTAAATAAATAAAGAATAGGCCAATTTTAGTGAGAACTAAACCTGTTTTGATAACGTAGGGCCAATATACAATGCAAAGCAAATTGATCACAAAATC
>NW_022730976.1:0-742 GCF_011630105.1 Anneissia japonica | reverse complement strand
AGCATGATTTCAAACATCAGAACCCAGCTTTTATTGTTTAAAACTGTCGGGGCCCCATTGAACGAAACTACGGTATTATAGTTTATATTATATTTTTTTAAACTACAATGTCGGGGCCCCTCACGCCTGGGGCCCTGGCGCCTCTCCCCCACTCCGTCAGCGCCCGAGTGTGACGCCACTGATTGTAACAACTGTAGATTGTAGCAACCCCACAACGAACGGCGCTTCAGAAAATACAGTACAAGTATACAAATTATTCTCGCAAACTTCATATCCTATATCGCGTTGTTTGTGTTAACTTAATTTATTTTTATTTTTTGAAGTATACAGTTTTTTTTAATATTTTAAAATCCTTAAGTTAAGTTTTTTTTTATTTTCAATGAAAAATAAATGCGATATTAATATTGACCTTGGTACAATGTAAACATGTAATCATATGACTACTTATACAGAATTTTACTATATTATAGGCCTAGACTAGGGCCAGGCCTCCTACTATGGTATAGAGGCCTAGTCCAAGACCTTGTTGCAAATCCCAGCCCACATAAGCCTAGCCTATAATGCCTAGCATAGGGCTTGTTTTCGCGGTACCCTGACCATTAAAAATTAGCAGACGCACTGGAAGCGTTGTTCACGGCATTGGACTGCAGCGAAAAATGATTCCCCATCATTAATAAAACAGGCCCACGTCACGCTTGGCTGACTAGTTTTGATTTACATTTCGCATGTCTTGTGTTGTTGT
>NW_022730974.1:0-1140 GCF_011630105.1 Anneissia japonica | reverse complement strand
ACAATGACCTTTCAGAGGTCAAATTGCTGTCAAGAATATGAATTGGCTGCTTCGCAGCAATAAATTTATTGGATAAAAATAAGGTTGTCTATTGTAGTCTAATGTGATTCAATTGTAGCAAATGTCAGGATTTGTTCTACAAAAACAAAAAATTGTTGGCAAGTCACAGACTTGTATTTACTATTTACGGTAAATCTCATAAAAAGACTTTGTTATAAGGTACTATATTGTACAGTAGGTCCTAAACGATTAACTGGGTGGATTATAGTTGTAATACAGAGCGTAAAACATTCATATTTCATTTTAATATTTAACAAATTTAACAAAATTTAATACATTTCATTAAATAACTCACAGCTACTGTTGACCCGTTGCGGCCGGACCCTCCACCACCAAAGATCACTTCAAATGATTTTTGAAAAGATAGTAATGACATGAATGTAGAAAATATAAGCAGCAGAAAGCTGATTCTGTATCCATGTATCTGAAAAATGATTAATGACATATTAGAAATGTTTCAGAATTGGTAATTTTGATCTATATAAAATTATATCAGAAATAATTTTCAATATTTATATATAATATTTGTTGGTGAAAAAATAGACACAATTTATTAATTTTTCTACTTTTTTTTTTAAATTAAAAAATTCAAAATTAGTTTCCGAATCAGCTTCACACCAGTGATTTCTCTAAACTTTCTATGTGGCATGATAACAGTTGAGTTTCTAAAAACAACAATTACACACATTTTATCAGTACCACATTTATGTCTCAACTTACTAGCACAAAATGATATTCTATTAGATGTTTGAGTTAGAAAATAAGACACTTTTTTAAGTTTGAGATATCAAAATATTAGGAAGTATTGTCAGGTTCTTATAAATCTTATACAGTAGCAGCAAGTAGAAAATAAATTATCTTACTTGGTAGGACCACATTGCTGGTCCAAAAAAGCTTGTAATAATTAGACAGAAAATAATGGATACTTGTGTTTCAGTCACATCAAACCTTGTAAAACATTGGAGAAAAAGAAATGAGAATTTCATGAACAATAATCAGAATGTCTCAGCATTTCGATAAGAGATAAATCCTGAAAGTTTAACAACATTATCCTATTTTTTTAGGAAAGTACTTTTTTTT
>NW_022730973.1:0-503 GCF_011630105.1 Anneissia japonica | reverse complement strand
AAATTGTAAATTAAAAAGTTCACTAACAGAGTATATTAGATACAAAGACAGACCTATACTTGAACACTATCTACTAGACAAATTAAATTTCAAAGGAATTACATTAAAATTCAAAACACGAACTAATTCTCTAAACCTAGAGGGTAAAAAGCAGACATGGTCAACACAAAACAATGGTTTTTGTAAATTATGCTCCCGAAATTTAAAAGAAACAACCGACCATTTTTTATTTATTTGTGATAAAATCCAGCCATTTAGAGAAAAGGTTTATAATGATTTAAAAAATGACCTTGTTAAATGGGGATTAGATGAATTTTGGAAATCATTTATTACCGGATCGTTAGATTATAAGCATCATTTATTTCTCGATAATCTTAATGACCAAATTGGTAACCATAAATTAGCAGAAATATTTGATAATTATTGTAAGGTATTTCCCGAAGGCGCATGGAAATTAAGATCTGAAATATATAAATCCATGGCCACATTACCACCCGTTACAC
>NW_022730972.1:0-1387 GCF_011630105.1 Anneissia japonica | reverse complement strand
ATAGTATCCGATGTAGTTGGTTCCGCGTCGTATGTCTCACAAATATATAATAAAAATCAAATACGAAAAAGAAACGATTGCATACGTTGACATAATAGAGACATAACATTTATTCAAGACGAATATTTCGGACACGCCTGTGTCCTTCTTCAGCGTTGTACGTATGACTGAAAAAATACAGATCAGATGAACTAAAAACTGACAGCTTGTGTAGGTCTACATAGTTCGGGTGCTCGAATTAAACATAGGCCTACATTGAAACTCATATTGGCTTTATTGATAATATTTTTGCTTATGTGTACCTGTATTATCAACAAACACTCCCTGAAATCGTTTTAAAACAGCTTAAAAATTTTCACAACGTCACGTTAGATCGATCGGTTAGGACGCCGTGGTGACGCCGGTAGGGTTAATTTTCGTCGGAAGGTATCGAGATAATAAACAGTTTCATTGGACATAATTCTTGCTTATGTTAACCATGCTTTCCTAAGATTATACTGACACTGGTTTCAAATGAAATAACTGACAACTTTGGTTTTGGTTTGTATCAATGTTTTAGTAAGTACATAAAACTATTTCACAATACGTATAAATGCACAGGGATACCACGCTATTTTTGATATTTTTCTTGAAATATGTATGCCTGATCACCATCATCATCCACATTATAATAAATTAAAGTAAGATGTTTCAAATGATATAAAAATGGATGCAAAAATTCATTTGGAACAGTTTTGTTTTCGGGTTTTATTTACCTTAACGTTGACTCCGTCTAAAAGCACCTGGATTAATCACACCAGGATTAATCACCTCGCTGTTTATGTGTTTTCCTTGAAATCTGTATACCTGATCACCATCATCATACACAGTAGGTCTATAATAGATTTAAGTAAGATGTTTCAAATAAAAATTCATCGTAGCCATTATTAATTATTATCAATACAGTCTCGGCGTCAATCCTTGATCGGGACGGTACGTACTACTTTACCGCTTGACTTCACGATGTACACATGACATGGGTCATATCATGTAAAGATAATTATTTGATATTCATTGTACTGTACTATTTACTATCAACTATTGCCCCGGCGTCACTAATTGTTTAATTAATTTAATATGTTGAATTATTATTAATGGTATATACCTATTATATATTTCTACAAATTAATCAACACATGTCTCATTAATCACACTATCGTAAAGAGGCCTATTGAAGTATAAAGTATTATTAATTCTTTATTCATTATTCGAGCACCTTCATTATTTTTATTATTATTATTATTATTTTTTGTTATATATATATATATATATATTATTTATCAACCATATTAACATTGGCAACATGAATAAGCCTATGTGGATAAAATTATAACAAAAAATAAACTTG
>NW_022730971.1:0-759 GCF_011630105.1 Anneissia japonica | reverse complement strand
ATCGGCATGTCCACCAGAGTCAACCGTTGCAAGGAAGGCAAACCGAGAAGGTTGTTCGCGAACGTTTTCCCGAGTCGGTACCCCTCGTCCTCGAATCCGTTCATTGCGACGGATATCTCGTACGGATCGTGATGAACCAGCTCGACCTGCACGAGTTTGAGGATCGTCACGAAATCCAAGACCGCAGGCTCCACTGTCATTGATTTTAAAACCTCGCGAACGCAATCTCTCCGTCTAGAGGCGCGAACGGCGTTGCTGTGGCAAGTGCGACATCGGTCGACACTCCGGTCGAGCCGAGCGCGACTGGACATCTCGCCGCAGACGACGCACGAAAATAACACGCATCGGCTGCACGGCGTGCTCTTCTTGCAATCTCCGCAAATCTCACGTCTGCATTCCTTTCCGTGCATGACTTCGTCCCAAAAATTGGAAATGTTGGATAACTGCAACCTGATCGCCGGTTCGTCCTTCGTCGCTTCTCTCGCTGCGTTGCACAGTTCGACGGGAACCTCCATCATCGTCATCCTTGATTTCTTTTAATTTTAAGCGCAGCGAACGGTATAGCGCGTTATGCAAGTTTGGAAGATGCTAATAATATTCACACAACAAACGTATAATTTCATTTTTTTAAAGTAATTTTTATTTTTCGATTCAACAGAAGTTAAAGATATCAAAACTATAATAATTTAATGTACCACAGCATGTTCTTGAGGGCTTCCATCGGATTCGAGAAGTAATAATGCATGTGCCGGAGATCTC
>NW_022730970.1:0-840 GCF_011630105.1 Anneissia japonica | reverse complement strand
TTGTGGATTTGTTAGCAGTGAATTTGATTGTGGGATGAGCCGAATTAATGTTCAATAGGAACGTATCCAAACTATCTTCACCATTTGTCCAGATCATGAAGATATCATCAATGTAACGAAGCCAAACATCTGGTTTCTTGGGCTGTAGGGAAAGGAAATTGGCCTCAAATTGTCCCTTCTTCATGAGGGATATTAGTATATAATGACGAAACATCAAGTGTAGCCAGAACAGTATTATTAGGTAAATTTGAAATTTGGTTAATTTTGCGGATAAAGTCCTTGGAGTCTGAATGTACGAGGGGAGAGCAACAACATATGGTCTCAATAAATCATCCACATATTCAGAGATTTTTTCTGTAGCAGTACCGTTGCCCGAAATGATGGGTCTGCCAGGATGGCCCGTTTTTTGGATTTTGGGTAGGACATAGAAACGTCCTGGTGCCGGATCGACCTGGATGAGATGGGGTCCAATTTTGGGATCGATGGAACCTTTTTTAACCATCTTAAATACAGATTTTTCCACTTCCTTAGAAATTTCCGGAGTGGGGTCCTCTGTGAGCTTCCGATAGTGAAGAAGATTGTTTAGTTGTCTTAAGGACTCCTCTTCATAGAATTTAATGCCCATTACGACAGTGGCAGAGCCTTTATCAGCTGGTTTGATGATAATATCATCACGCTGATGCAAATTGGCGATGGCCTGCCTCTCATTTTTTGTGAGATTGTCGCGGAAATCTGGACTAGGAGCGTGGTTTTTAACGTCATCCTCAATGGCCCGAATGAAAGTGTCTAAAGCTGGGCAACGATTCTTAAGAGGATTCCAGGTACTTTTTGGTTTGAATT
>NW_022730969.1:0-609 GCF_011630105.1 Anneissia japonica | reverse complement strand
CAGTAGAATCCATCTTTCAGATATTTCCACCTATTTCAAGAACAATGCTACAAGAATACGCTTAATGGCATTCCGTCAAACTGAAGATACCCCATTTTCATTAGACAAGTGTTGTTATTTGGTACTTTCAGTTGACAATGTATCTTTAATCTACAGTAAGTACATTGTAATTATTGTACAAGCATTAAAATAAATATGCACAGTATTTAAGAATTCACCGTATTTATTCGAATAAACGTTAATTATTATTATTTTTTTTTGAAAGAGTCCTTGAGATTTTTTTTTCATTAATGTGTATGCTAAAATTGTTATTGCACAGGTTAGCAGAAGTTTACAGTAAAATATGTATACATTAATATAATGTTAAAAATTAAATTTGTCCCATGGTTTCGTTTCTGTAAGTTCTGTTCAAAAAATTGACTTTTTCCTCCTTTAGTCTGTCAATTACACTACCTGGTAGTCTACCGGATTGTGTTAGTCTAAACAGGCAAATAACATCTTGTTTTGAAATTTTCTCTATCCAGTCCTGTCCGTCCTTGATACATTGATAAAGCATGAGGAATAAGTACCGGTATACCAAATCACCTCGACGATTTCGTCGGTTACAAG
>NW_022730968.1:0-691 GCF_011630105.1 Anneissia japonica | reverse complement strand
TTAAACAGTAAATTCAACACCATTTAGTTAGTACACAGTACTGGCCAGAAAATCATTAAGCATTAAAATTGGTTGTACAATGATGGTTGTACAATGATGGTTTCAAATAGTTTGAAAAAATACAATATGATACAAATTATTATAGGCTACATCAATACCCTTTAGTTAGTACACAGTACTGGCCAGAAAATCATTAAGCATTAAACTTGGTTGCACAATGATGGTTTCAAATAGTTTGAAAAAACACAATATGATACAAATTATTATAGGCTACATCAATACCATTTAGTTAGTACACAGTACTGGCCAGAAAATCATTAAGCATTAAACTTGGTTGCACAATGATGGTTTCAAATAGTTTGAAAAAACACAGTACTGTACAAATTATTATAGGCCAGACTAATATAAATCAAACAAAATTCTCCGCAATTATTAATACATGTATTCCTCCAATTAAAAAACTACTTTTGGGACTGGGGTTTCCATGGTCTTTCCACATCTTTGGTCTCAGAATATCAGAATAGTAAAGATAACAGACAACTATTAATTTGGGACCACAGAAAAAGTGGTCTGTAATTGGAGGGTCTATAATTAGAGGGAGGCCTGTATTTGATTTTGTTACAATGGATTTCACTCTTTTAGTTGAGCTATTTCATATACAGTACCTATGGATATACAGTACCTATGGTAA
>NW_022730967.1:0-644 GCF_011630105.1 Anneissia japonica | reverse complement strand
ACTTCTACCAGTGGCGAATTTAGAGGGCGTACGCCCGGCCCCTCTATTTTTTGTTTAAAAAAAAAGTTTTTGTAAAGCTTATCAGAAAATTAACATGCTAAATAATAAAAAGGAATCACATAAAAACTAAAATTAATGAAGGAGGTTTAAGGGGGATTCCCTTAAATCTCATTGAGTTCGCACATTCACGCCCCCCCCCCCTCTTTTTTAACCGGGCTGGATCTGCCACTGTCTACATTGCTTTTCTGGTCAGGGTTTTATACCCGCAATTGGCTCCACCATACGTTATGTACGTAGGCCTACGCGTTCGCTGACAGAAAGTCGTACCTGCTTTAAAGCAGTGATTTGTGTTATTATTTGCCAGAAATGATCGACATGGTTCCTTCAAGATTATGAAATCGATAAAATTAATCGATTTAGTCGTCAAAGCAAGCCGTGTGATTAATCGCAGTCCCTTAAATTCATTGATAAGTATCATTACGTTGACCTCTATTAATAGTGAACCAAAACCAGCTAGACAAAATCACTGAATTTATTAACAACCGTTATAAAGGATGACGACGTGTTATGTCTTACAAAGAATGACACGTAATTTACGCAAAACATCGCTTTTTACGTGCGCGAACACTAGCGGCTATTTATTG
>NW_022730966.1:0-778 GCF_011630105.1 Anneissia japonica | reverse complement strand
ATATTTAAGATTTTACATGCCTATTATTGTGTTTGAAAAAAATGGAGGATATGCTTCTTTTTAACCATTTTATTATCAATACGTAAGTCAATGAGAGTTCTAGTTCGTGCTGTCTGTATATGCAAGATATACAGACAGCACACGTTTCCGCTTACGTTTCTTATGAAAAGTTTACTTAAGCCTGGTTTCCTGTCGACGTAAGAAGGCAGATTTACTTTACGACTACGTCGTTTTATTGTAACAAAATGCGATTTGACAAGAAAACGATTGCAACTGGTGCGTTGTGAAATCGACGTAACGTAAGGTTAAATTGTCGCAAAGCAATGTTGGACAGGAAACCGTCGTATTGAATTTTCATGCGATACGTCGATTTTCCACGATTTGACAGGAAACCGCGAGCCTGGTTTCCTGTCGACGTAAGAAGGCAGATTTACTTACGATTACGTCGTTTTATCGTAAGAAAATGCGATTTGACAGGAAACCGATTACGACTGGTGCGTTGTAAAATCGACTTAACGTAAACTAAAATCGTCGCAAAACAGTTTTGGACAGGAAACTGACGTATTGAATTTTCATGTGATACGTCGATTTTCCACTATTTGACAGGAAACGCGATTTAGTGACTTTTTGTTGAATGAACTCGCATACGTTGCGTTGCAAACGATTCTTATGAAAAGTTGACTCCAAGTCAACTTTTCATAAGAAACGTAAGCGGGAACGTATGCTGTCTGTATATCTTGCCTATACAACAACATTGTGTCGACGAACTAGAAATCTC
>NW_022730965.1:0-600 GCF_011630105.1 Anneissia japonica | reverse complement strand
GTAAAACAAATTATGGGATCATGTTTGTGAGAGAATGAATATTTAAATATTTACAGGTTAATAAAGCCTTAAAAAGCTGCCAAAATTGAATTAATAATTACTGTACTTTTAATACATTATACTGTCATACCATGTAATCAAATTAATTGCATAATTTGTATACTGTATTCCAATAAGTTATGGTACAGGGCTCACTTTAATAAAGACCTTTGAATTAAAAAATAACACTTTTCACTTTGCATCCCAGATGAACACCTATATTTTATTTATTTACTTATTTATTTCTGCTAATTACAGTCAAACAAAATTACAAAATAGAAAACAAAGCAAGGAAACAAACAGGTGCTGGACAACCCAGAACAATTACTATCTACAACAGCAGCATCTACAGGAAAGTGATTAACTACAAACGTTTTTCGACATCAAGGTTATTAAAAAAATAATTATTGAAATAACTTAATACAGTGTAGTTTAGTTTTAAAGAACTTGCTGATAAATTTACGAATTTCACTGGGTAAATTCTGGTAGCACATGGAATAAAAGAATGAAATGAGAATCCTGTTCTGCAGCGATGAGTACCAACAGAAGAACTACGGATAT
>NW_022730964.1:0-626 GCF_011630105.1 Anneissia japonica | reverse complement strand
TTATGTGTTTGTCCTCAACCAAATGCACCAGCGAACGCTGATGGGACGGTTGGCAGGAAAAAAAACAAACATCCTTGCCTCATCAGTTTTTATACTGGGATAGGGTGATAAACTAAATTACGGGGCCTTATAATAGGCCTTTATTAAAAACAAAATTAAACACAAAACCCTACCTTGGATTAGTGTACATACCTCTGACACCAACTGGAGTGCGGGATATCCCTCCATGATGTTTAATTAATGAAAAAAGGATTTTCAAAGATATTTCTCCGCTGGATACCATAAGTTGCTGATTAACGCATAATTTTGGTAAATCAACTTTGACCTTTGTCATCCTCTGTTTCTACTACCTCACATTTTCTTTTCTTTTTTATCTCTGGTTTTACCACTGCTGCACCTCCAGTTCCATTTCCAGCAGCAACTTGTTCAGTTTTCATGATATTCTTGAAATGATTTTTGATGGCTGACTGCCAAGAACTCTAAAATAACATTCAAAAATCTAATTCAACAATGAAAGTTAATGTTCTCTTTAAATATTTTTAAAAATCAAGGGCGAAAATATTTTTTGTTTTTGTTTTTCTTATTTAGCAAATATAAATTGCTAAAAACATCTAGACGGAGAAGAA